>NC_059105.1:86557145-86858083 GCF_020740685.1 Jaculus jaculus | reverse complement strand
GGAGACCTGAATTCTAGTCCTAGTTCATTCATTATCATAGAAATTATTATGATAGGTATAGCTTATGCTCTTCACAAATGCTTAAAATGAGGACTGGAGAGAAGGTTCAGCAGTTATGTCACTTGTCGCCAAAGCATAAGGACACTGGTTTGATTCCCCAGTACTCACATAAACCAGATGCACCAGTGGCACATATGTCTGGAGTTCTTTTGCAGTGGTTAGAGGACCTGACAATGCTCATTGTCTCTCTTAATCTATCTATTGGCCTCTCTCTCTCAAATAAATAAATAAAACAAATGCCTAAAGTATCTAAAACTGCCTTATTGAGTTCTCTTAAGCCTATTGAGGAGGACAGCCAATTCCAGGCTGGGATCTAGAAATAATCGTCATTATAGCTTTCTTATTTGGAAACAGTGCTTCTGGTACATTTAGCTCTTTGCAACTAGAAAAGCTGTTAGAGTTTAAGTACTAAGCACAGACTCCCCTATCATAGCCTATCAGTGATTAATCCTGCTAGATTTTGTTTGTGTCTTAAATTTGGCACTTAATGAACTGGTTCCAAGAAAATCCAGACAGTGGCAAGTGATAAAATTCAACAATCCCATGCTGGTGATGTAGTTTGTTCATATGTTTGCCCAGCATTCATTAGGCACTAGTTCTCATCCTCAGCACTGCCAAAGAGAACATATAATGGTAATAATAATAATTTAGAAAAATGAATACACTCTAAAAAGAATACCTGGGTTTCAGTAGCATGACTGTTAGGAAAAATTGAATACTTGTCTCCTAATTGGGTCCTCTGTCAGACAACAATCTCCTGTGTACCATGCTGCATGATGGACAGATTAAGGTTAAAAAAAAGTTACTTTTGAAGGGGAAGCTTACTTGGCTATTCCATTGTTATAGACCTGAACTCTCCCCAAGGCTTTAATTACCGGAAATGTCCACCTGGAGGTTGGGTGCTTCTCTTCTCCCTCTCCCACAGTCTCTTGTACAGCTCTGTGATAAAAACTTAAGCATCTGTGATAAGCACCAACCAGCAGCAGCAGCAGCAGCAGCAACAGGTAATGAAATAAAATCATCCCCCTTGCCCTTTCACCTGTCTGGAGAGACAAAGGCTCAGCAAAGAGAATTCAATTTAGACTTCTGGAATTTAGACTTTTGTTTTCATCATTAAAATAAATGTTTCAATCTAGAGCTATTTTCATGGGCAGCAGCAATGAAGCATTGATTTGAGATCACACTGGAGTCTTGCTAGTGCATTTGTTCCTCATAAAAGCAAGGAAAATTGAAATAGTGAATGTTGCCTATTGCCCATTTAAAAGATATATTCTGGCCTACATGTCCAGTGGTCTTACACATATAAGCTTAATGTTTTTGCATGCTTCTGATATTTGTCTTCGAGTTTCTGAATAATATTGCAATTAGGTTGAGTCTGAGTTATAGGTTTTCATTTGTGGAGCAGAAGATACCGTCTGTATGAAATGACTTTTTAAAGAGTTTCCTAATGAGCAGTGGTGTTCAATATGTTGGGAGCCATAAGCATCACATGTATCAAAGTGCTAGCTATTAGAATAGGTTTCTTTAATTAAATGGAATTAAATGATCTTTAAAGGAATGTTTTAAGTTTATCAAATATATGTATTACAGTGATGTGAGAGAGGTGTCAGGTTCACCGCAGGTGGTAAAGGAACAATGGGAGAGATCATTTAAAGTTCTTAATTTTCTTCCTTCTCTCTGCATCATCTGATTTATTTCTTCTATGTTGACAGAAGTAGATATCTCTTATGTTTATATTGAATCTGGACTTTCCTCCAGTGCTAATATGTTTTGGTATTTTAACTTCACCAATAACCCAGTTGCTCCATTACCTTGAACTTGCACTTGCCCATCACCACTCCATGTAAAAGATTAGTACTTTACATGGGTGCTTTGAATGTTTTGCTTTAACAGAATGCAAATTGACATATATCTATATCTATATCTATCTATCTATCTATGTATCTATCTATCTATCTATCTATCTATCTATCTATCTATCTATCTATCTATCTATCTATCAATGGAAAAATAAAAAAAGGAAAGTCTAAATAAAAAAGCACCAACATTAAAGGCAAGGAAAACTGACATGCTATCTAGTCTACTATACATCCATATGCATCCATGAAAGTATCTTTCTGAAATGCATAACATTTACCACTATAGTATTTACTGGAAATTATAGGTGAGTGACTTCTTAGTTTGTTGTAGGAGTATGCACTATCTCCATGGTTTGGAGAAGAGTGGCCATGTGTGAGTATAAAGCAACCAAGTAAGCCAGATTGCTTTGTGGATTGGTGGTGTATTCATATACTGTAATATAACTACTAAACTGAGATAATGGACATATAACCAGAAATGCTTTCTACACAACATCCCAGCTAGAATATTATTGAGCAATGAGAAAAGGTGATCAAAATTAACAGCTATTATTTTTCTTTATTTAAAAGTACCTATTTTAACTCTGGGTGTGGTGGTGCACACTTTTAATCTCAGCACTCATCTGGAAGTCAGAAGTAGGAGGATTATTGTGAGTTCTAGACCAGGCTGGGACCATATAGTGAGTTCCAGATCAGCTTGGGCTAAATGAGACTCTACCTTGAGAAACCAAATAAATAAATAAATGAATGAAAATAAAAAAATAAAATTAAGTCTTATGACAGGTTTATCTTAGTGCCCTGCATACTAACCAATTTACCATGGGTACTTGGTAAATACTAAATAATAATTAATTTATAATAAATATTCAATGGAACTTATCTACTCGTAAATGAGTGGATATATTTTACCATTTAGAAAAAAAAAGGAAAATGAAAAATAAAAGAATCCATAACACTACACCTTAAATTGTATAAAACAATGTTGGTAATTTAATTCCTTCATACTATAATTTCTATACTCAGATAATGGATATCACACTTACTCTGGGGAGTCTTGTTCTTCCTTTCCTATAGGATAAGCCAACTTTCCTCCCAGGAGATCCAAATTTCCTTCACCTATTTGTCCCATTTTAATTTCCTTTCCCCCCCTGCCTTTGGCCTATTTAAAGGTGAGTTCAACGTTCCAAGAGGCTAAGGGATAAATTGTGTATGTGTTCTGTTCTCTTTGTAGTCTTCAGTGTCCTCCACTGACTTGCATTGAAACCAGGATTATTAAAAATATAAATACAGAGTTTAATTCAAATATAATCCAATTTTCAAGTTTTTGCATTAAACTTTATATCTAAGCAAGCCCAACATTAATAAAAACCTCCCAATTTTTGAAGCATAATATTCTATCACTCAGCCTCAAAATAATTTATTTAAACCTTGTTATGAAATACATTGTGTTACAAAGAAGTCAATGTAGCATGGAAGTTTAAAGCATAAATCTTCATATTTAAAAAGTACAGGTGTCTTAGAGATGAAAGTATGATAAGAATATCTTTGCATTGATGTTCAATTACTTACCTACCATGGCAAATACTTCATTTCATGAAAATAATGAACAAGAATGTGGGTACTCTTTATGATAGATACTATAAGTACTTAGAGATGTGTGGAGATAGAAGGAAAGAGAGCTGGGAAATGAGAATATTGTAGGGAGGACGAGGGAGGAAGGGAAACTAAAATGTAGCAGCTGGTAATCTGATTATATGAATAAAGGCTTGAATCAATATGTTCCAAAGAAGTCATACAAGCCACAGATCATCAGAGAATGCGAATGCAAACCAAGGTGAGATAACATCTCCTCACACCTGTTGTCATGGCTATCATCAAGGAGACTAAAGATAGCACATCCTGGCAAGAAGGTAAAGCAAGAGAAACCCTTGCACACCATTAGTAGGAAATGAAAATTGGTACAGGCATATGGAGAATGGCACAAGATTTCTTAAAAAAAAAAAATAAAAAGAGAACTTTCATATGTTCCAGTCACATCACTATTGGGCTTGTGTCTAAAAGAAATGACATCAGGATTCTGAAGGGATATCTAACATGTTAATTGTAGCCCATTATGGAGTGGACACAGCTTCACTGCATCAGAAATTAGCAAAATTATTTAGATCTCTAGAAATGTACTTACCTTTCTCCTCCACTTTCCATTTACTCTAGGAAATTTGTTTTTAGAGAGTAGTTCTACTACAGAGTTGGACACTTTCTCTGTGTGTCATCCAGGGAGAGTGGAGTGTTCACTCTAGCCAAAGGGTTTCACTGATGAACCTTTGAGCCTGGACACCTGAACTCCACAGTTTCTATGCCAGCTGTCTCCCCCAGGGTTCCACCTACAGAGTAGCATGTCATGCTAGCAACAATTCTCTGAGAAGTCTTTTTATTTTGCCTTAATATTTTCAATGTTTTATAATTTATTCTTTTTAAAAACACAAAAGACTTCCCTGGCTCCTCTTTAAGCCCAAAGGTCTTACTCTAGAATGTTGGGCATTATATTTGCTGTTCTGACTTTAAGAAATTATGGGTAGTGTATCATTCATATCCATTCTGAGTTTCTGGAAAGTACTGAATTCCAAGATTTTTTTAAAAAAATTTTATTTATTTATTTATTTGAGAGCGACAGACACAGAGAGAAACACAGATGGAGGAGAGAGAGAGAATGGGCGCGCCAGGGCTTCCAGCCTCTGCAAACGAACTTCAGACACGTGCACCCCCTTGTGCATCTGGCTAACGTGGGTCCTGGGGAACCGAGCCTCGAACTGGGGTCCTTAGGCTTCACAGGCAAGCGCTAAACTGCTAAGCCATCTCTCCAGCCCCAAGTTTTTTATGTGTTCTCTACATGTGTGTGAGGTAAAGTATGTTGTTGGTTTATTTTCTAAGTTTGGGAAGTAATAACTAATTTTATTATCCTATTTATGTTGTATCAGATCTTATGTTAAGTCACTTAAGTCCATTTTTTAAGTGAATCCCCATTATGTGTTTGAATAGTCATTATCATTCCCATTTTCTAACTGTGGAAACATAGTCTCATGAAGGTTAAATGATCTGTACAAGATCATATGGATAGGACCATGTGCAAAATGAACATGTTCAAAGAACAAAAGGAGACCTGTCTTTTCTCTTGCAGTTGCAACCTCTCTCTCTCTCTCTCTGTCTGTCTCTGTCTCTTTCTCTCCTAGAGCTTTTTATTTGCTGTTGATTGTTGCCTTCACTTGGAAAGGTTATAGCTTTACCCTAAAACAAATGGAACTGGACTTGCATTTCTAACCCACCCATCTCCTATCCAGATCTCTGCAGGAGCAGAAAATAGCATGGCTATTGGGTAGGGTCAGGAGGGGCCTGAATGGTATCAGAGAAAAGATATAGGGAGGAATGGATATTGTAGAAGGAAGGACCTGAGCCCAGGATCCAAGTGCCTGGTTCATCTGCAATGGTCCCATCAGACCTTATCAATGAATCATAAATTTAAAGATGGATTTCTGAAGCTTACAAAAATTGATATTAAAATATTAAAATTATAATATGAGTCTCTCTTCTGGGGTTTCACAGACAGCAAGGTTTATTAAAAGCCACACCCTATAATGCTGGCATTGTTAGTACTAAGTACAGAACATGACACACATCAAAGTCATATAAGATTCCAAAGTCCAGTTTCCTCCTTCCCTGGAAATTGTGGTCTTTCAGTAGAGGAGATAGGAATTATAGAAGCTCACTGTGTATCAAAAGCCACTCTGTAAAAATAAGGCTTTTGGGCTAGAGAAATAGCTTAGTGGTTAAAACTCTTGTCTTCAAAGTCAAAGGACCCAGTTTTAATTTCCCAGGACCCACATAAGCCAGATGCATAAGGGGGTGCACACATCTGGAGTTTGTGTGCAGTGACTAGAGGCCCTGGCATGCCCATTCTTTCTCTCTTTCTCAAATAAATAAAGAAAAATTTTAAAAATTAAAATTAAGTCTTTTATTAAGATAAATCTTTATGTAGGTCTAATGTTGAGGGAAAAGTTTAGCATCATCCTTTTCAGCAACCCAGGCCACTATGGGCTTTTATACTTGGTAGCCATTATGCTTTTAAACTAATAATTTGACTTGTACATTATTATCTATATGAGAGTATGCAAAGTGAGTTGATGCATCATCATTACTGCTTAATAATTTTCCCTTTTTGTCCATGAGATTTTTTTTTCCCTTGGCAGCTAATTACCTTTTTTGGAAGCCATCCTTAATCTTAGCTATGTGATTCTTAGCTTAGACTGTGACCACTCTGGGATGTGATGGTCAGGCTTCCTGAGAATTTAGGCTGGGGTCCTCTGTTTGGAGTGGAGACTGAATTATAGCACCACCTAACCCTGGGGCTTTAAGTAAATGGCAAATTTCCCTGTTAAGTCTGTGTTCAAATTTCTTCTGAGAAAAGAAAAGCAAATTCACCACCTGATCTTCACATTTCCCATTACCTTTAATAAAACCTATTCTATAGTGAGAGTGACATTTTTAAAGACTAGACCTTTCAGCATCCTGTCTCTATGCTATGGTGCATAACTGAAGCCTGGAAGGTCACAAAGAGAGATGCTGGGGAAGTAGATTAATATGTAAAACCAACCTAGGCACCTTCAAATGATGACTTCTATGGTGTACTTTGTAAATTCATTTCATTTTGAGAGTAATTGTGCATGGAAATTAATTTTTATTTATAAGGCTTTCTCCCCTTTTCACTTTAGAAAATGACAGGCTTGGTCTTATTGAAAAGTTTGTTTTTAACAATGTGGTGCATTAATTCTGTGAAACAAATATTTGTAAGCAGAGCCTGATACAGAAATTTATAGATAGCAAAACACATGTATTTCCCAAATGTAAGTAGGATTATCTCAGTTCTCATATGATGTCTGCCACCAAAATGTGATAAATATGTGTTGATGTATGTTTTGGAATTTTAAAAATTGCAAAACATTTCAAATGTGTCAGGTTTGCTAATTCTAGCATAATGCCCATAAATCTTAATTTCTGATTACATCTTTGCCACTTTGGGATTTAATAATTACTGTGTCTTGTGCACAAAGAAGTTTTCCACCTCAGGCATGAGCAGGCATTGCAGAGCTAAGGGACCTGAGCTTACTCCAGAGCACAGGATCTGAGGTAGGCTGGCAGGCTTCTGGAAGCTTCTATTATGTGTCGTTCCAGTAAATGAAATTTCTTTCTAGAAGATTACAAAACATTATCTTAAAATTATAAATATTTAGATTGGCATCACCAACAGTGGACTAACCATAAGTACATTTTACACTCCTGGACCTTAGAGTCCACTTAATGGCCCACCCAGAAGAAATATAGAGCTTCATGGGTCGAGCATTTATCAGCTGGTGATTCTCTAATAGCATATGAAGAGCACTGTGTTTACAAAGAAGAGTTCATAAAATGGCCAGGCCCCATGAACTGTGCATTTTCTTTTCTAAAATATGAATAAAGATACTCCTAATTAGTCAGGGCAGATAAAGACATTTCTGATTGCATAGTGGTACACAGCTGTGGTGGAGCAACGACTCACATTTACTCTTTCAATTCTGTAGTGTTTGGTATTATTAGGCCAATATTTCTGCAGGTTTCAAAATAATTTACTGCCTAGAAAAATTTGCATCACCATGGCCTCAATAGAACGTTTCTGTGGCAGTGCTTGGAGCTGATGTTTGTCATTTATTCTGTCTACATAAAAGAGGAAGACTAGCTCTCAATGACAGATCTTAAGATAGTGCAAAAGTCCTAAGAATTATGTTAACATCAAATTGCATGTCTAAAAAATCACTCATAACGTTTTGCTCATGTTTGTTGAAATCACTTCTAAATTTGCCTTAATGCAATTCTTAGCTAGTTGAGGTTATACCTGCCCTGTTGCTCTATGCAAAGAAAATCCTGTAAGTTTTGTCAAAGAAATGGCAATATTCTCTTTTGGCCAACTTCCTGGCTTGGCTCCCTCATAAACCATATCTGTTCCGTACTGAGACAGGGGTAATAAACATAGAATCTAATGAAGTAAGGAACTGAAAACTCCTTATATATTTTGAATGATAGGAGATTTGGATGAAACATTTAACAAATATGATCCTTTCAAAATCTTTACATCTTCAATTCCTTCTTGAACATTCTAGTGTACCCTTTTCTGGACTGCTGAACTGGCCTCCTGGATATGTGCTCACTTCCCAAGCATTGCCCTTGCCCGTTTATAAATTGTACTTGGATTTTCTGTTTTTCCTTGATGAAGTCCAATTTTTATGGCATAATCAATATGAAATTTATTTTAAAAGTAATTTTAAAAAGTAAAATTAAAGGATATATAAAATATTACAAATAATTTCTTTTATCAGGCTTTATGTTTGACTGTGCAATTGTTGCTTATTTCACAATATCATTTTCTATGTTTGCGACTTTGTTACCTAGAAGGGTATCCCTTTGTTGCCCAAAGTGGCTTCAAAATTGCAATCTTCCTGCTGCTACTTTCTAAATGTTGGGTTTATAGATGTGTGACAACATGCCCAGTATAATGTATATTTTCACAGATAGATTTCCAAGTACATTATAGCCACATATGTTACAGCATAATTATTGAACTTTATTTATGAATAGTTAGTTTTTGTTTCCTCATGCCCCAGCCATCATTGACTTAGTTACCTGAGGAAGCATGTCTGACATAAAGGCTGAATATATTGCTGTGGATGCACAGTAGGATCAATAGCAGAAATGATCATGTTATCCAAGCTAAAAGGAAGCAATCAGTCTAGGTCACTCACCTTTTCAGTTCCTATCTGCATTGTGGAACAGAATTAGAAGACACTCTCTGATATCAAGAGAAATTTTGTCCTGCCTCAAGGTAAAATATTCTGTTTAAATTGTGCACCTGTCAGCTAAAAATTGGTACAAATAAATTTTGGCTGATTTTTGGATTTTGAAAAAATGAAAGTTTATATTCTTATTTGAAGAGAAAAGTCTTCAAAAAGCCAAATATCATCTAATCTTAGTGCATTTACTAACTTATAATGAGAAAATAGAAAAAATACATAATTAAGAGTTTGTGTGTATGATATTACACACTAGGGTTACTTGAACAAATCGCATCTGTGTTTTTCTCATTTAAGCTGATTTATCTAGAAAATATACTGGATAGCAAAGAAAAAGCTAAATTAATATCTAATTACTTTCATTAAATTATTTTAAAGGCATTTTAATTGCACAGTAAAATTGACTGGAAAATAGAACCGTTTCCCATATAATACAGCCCTTACATTCATTACTTGTGCTATATAATACAGCTTCCTTACATGTATTACTTCTGTCATACCTTAGTAGTATTTTCCTTACAACTGTTGAAGATACATGAACCAATCATTGTTATTCAAAAATCTATAGCATACATAAGGGTTCACTCTTGGTGAAACATATCCTATAAATTTGGGCAATTGTATAACACATATCTACTATTATAGAACTGTACAAAGTAATTTTGTTGCCCTAAAAATAATCTAGTCTGTGCTCATTTTGGCAGCACATATACTAAAATTGGAAAAATATAGAGAAGATTAGCATGACCCCTGTGCAGTGATGACATGTGAAATCATGAAGTGTTTCATATTTAAAAAAAAAATAATAACGATGTAGTCTGCTTTTTGTTCATCTCTATCTTACCTTAAATCTTGACAACTAATCTTTTTTTTTTTTCTATTTTCATAGTGTTTCCTTTTGCAGAGATATCATTGGGTTGATCAAGTAAGGTGTATTTTCTTATTGCAGTGTTTCACTTAGCAGTGGACACTTAACAATTGTTCCATGGCTTTTGATGTGTTCAAATCTCTTTTCCTTTTAAGGTTAAGTCATATCCATTGCTCATGTGCATCACATTTTATATGGTCTCCTAATGAAGAAAAGTGGTGAGTGCTTCTATGTTTTGGCAGTTGTGAATAAAGCTGCTATCACCATTATTTGCAGTTTTTGTGTAAAAATCACTTTTAAAAATCCCTTGGGTAAATACCAAGATACATGATTGTTGTATCATATGACAAAGATATATTTATATTTTTCTGTAAAAAGAAAACATCAACCTGTCTTCCAAAGTAGCTATAAGACTTTGTATTACTATGAGTACAGAAGTACAGAATGAAGGTTACTGCTAGCCTACATGTTTGGAAACACCTGGTTGGTTGATGTTTTGAGTTTTGGCTACTTTGCAGGCATGTAGTGGTATCTCATAGTTGTACTTCTCTGATGACATACAATGTTAAACATCTATTTTTATGCTTATTATTATCTTTTTGGAGAGATGTTTATTAAAGTCTTCATTCCTTTTTTTTATGTAGAAACTTTGTATGGATACATTATATGTTGGTATCGTCATTTCCCTCCTCCTTGTCTCCACCCTACTGAGGACCCTGCTTAGTGGGATTGCTGCTATTCTCCATCAGGTTGTAGGTTAGGAGTTGTGAGAGCAGCAGCCAGTCATTGGCAGGGGCAGGAGAGGGAGGATGCCTCTGGATATAACCTCTCACTCTGTGGCTTTTACATTCTTTCTGGCCAAATTTTCCTCAAAATTCCCTGATCCCTTGGGGGTGGGGGGTATGCTTTAAATCTACTTTAGTATTGAGCTATTAGCAGTTTCTGGATTTCTGCTTTGATATATTTTGAATATCCTTAGTGTCTATCTCCATCACCCTGGCATAGATTGTCAGGCTCACCATGGAAGCAGCACCCTTGCTCATCTTGTCAATTCTTCTATGGTTTTACCTTTATCCTAGTTAATGTGAGAGGGGTGGTTCATCTCCTGTCAGGGAGTCAGCTACCTATTCTTGTCTTGTTAATAGATTTTGGTTGTCCTTGTTTCTCACTGCTTTCTGAAAAAGAAAAACAGATTCTCCAATGGAGAGTGAAATCAGGATAGCTTAAAGGGGATAAGCATTATTAATTTAGTGAGATTTTGATGTGTGTAACCTCACTTTTGGCTAAAGACTAGTGGGAGCTTTTCATTGGTTTCCATAAAATTCTGACTTGGGTCCCAATTCCAGTTAACTGGGTTGTTTTCTTATTCTTTAGTTTTAAATGTTCTGTGTCTATTTTGAATAATAGTCTTAATAATACCAGATATGCCTTTTTCATGTTTTATTCCCAAGTAGTGAAGTGTAATTTGTTGATTCCTTTTTCATTCATGGATAGTAATTTTGGCATTGTATCTGTGGGGGTTTGATTCAGGTGTCCCCATAAACTTAGGTGTTCTGAATACTAGGCTCCCAGCTGATGAAGATTTGAGAATTAATGCCTGCTGGAGTTAGTGTATTGTTGGGGGTGGGCTTATGGATGTTATAGCCAGTTTCCCCATGCCTGTGTTTGGCACACTCGCTAGTTGCTATGGTCCACCTATGTTGGCCAGGGGTGATGTCCACCTTCTGCTCATTCTGTCATTTTCCCCTGCCATCATGAAGCTTCCCCCTTGAGCCTATAAGCCAAAATAAACCTCTTTTTTTCCCACAAGCTGCTCTTGGTTGGGTGATTTGTACCAGCAATGCAAACCTGACTGTAACAGTGTCTAAAATCTCATTGACAACCCTAAAGCCATCTAGTATTTTTACTATTACCTGCTAGGAGTCATAATTTTCATTTTCTATTTGGCCTTTATTAATTTTCAACTGATTTTTGTGAAGGGCGGGAGGTCTTTTTCTGAGATCTTGTTTTTAAATGTGAGAGGTCTTTTGTTGAAAATTAGTTGATTTTTAATAGCATAAACATTCTGGGCATGGTGTTCTTGCCCATCAGCCTATCTATCCTTTCAAAAGCCACATGTGATCTGACTCACTGTAGCTTTGCAGTAAGTCTTGAAGTCAGACAGTACTCATCTTCAACATTGTGCTGTCTCTTCTGAGGTTTTTGTCCCTCCTCGTAGACATCAAAATCAGTCTGTTGATATCTGCTGTGGTTTGGAAGAATCCCCTGCAAAGGTCTGTGCATTGTCTGCTTGGTCCCCTGTGTGGTGCTAATGGAAGGTGCTATGGAACTTGAGGATGGAAAGTCCCTTAGGTCATTGAGGTATAGTGGGTTGACCTTTGAAGTCATATCAACCATAATTCCATGTCAGAATAGTTAGCTATAAGGAATGATTTCTCTTTTAGAGGGAAGAATGTATGCCACATGAGATAACAAGGAGGTGTTCAAAGGTAGTAGAAATAAAAGGCAAATATTTGAAAATTTTATAAGGGAGGCTACATGACCATAGCAGATTAAGAAGTAACTGAGTTAAGTAGTTATGATTCACTTTGGGTAGTGCCGGGAGGAATTGAGCCTGTCCATTTACCTGCCTCTGGTGAATCAAATCCAGCCTGTGTATTTTGATCCAGGCCAATCCAAGCTTTTGTGCTAGCCCAGAGAATCACTAAGAGTTTTACAAGTGTCTTTTATATTTTGTAGCAAAAGAGTTATTTTTCTACCTTATAACATTCTCATTAAAGATTAAACTTGACTTTTCAAGATTCAGAGGATTGTTATCCATCAATAGAAATAACTTTTTCATTTGATCTATTCTCATACCAAAATTCCTGAGCTCATGCTCATAATTAAGGGCTGTAATTTAATGCTGCAATGAGAATATAGGGAGCAGTTTAGCCAAGGTACTTTCTGAAGTGAAATGACCAAATATATTGGATTTCTTAATTCCATATCCAGAGCATGAAATCAAAAGCATTTTCTACGGAAGGACAAACTGACAGCTCTATCTTATCAACATAGGACCAAATATCACATTGTTCAACCAAGTAGAAGGAAACCTTACTGATCACTCATGGGAAACATGAAAAGGGTCTTATTTAGCTAGATTTTCCAGATAATCTTGGAAAAAGCAATATTGTAGACATTCTTCTAAAATATTATTGAATCAGAAGTCTAGAGCAATAATATATATATGTATAGTATATGTTATGAAGAAATGAATCTTTGAATAAGTATATGCTACATATGTATAAAATTCCATCCATATCTCTTATTGTCTCATATTCATTTAATGACTCCATAATCTCTATATATGTCAATCATAGAACATTGTAGTTGTGTAAGTAGAACACAGATTCTTAGATTTATTTTGACATTTTTTTCCCTTGATGAACTCAACATATGGCATAGTTTTTTTTTCTTAACAGATACATTTAACTTTTATTCCCTCCTTCCATAGAAAACACTAGCAAATTTCAAGTCAGAGATATATGCCAATTTCCTACAAACTAAATATGTGTAAAACTAGTAAACTCTTATTTAAGGGATTTCCCATGTGTTTCCTTTATTGTCCATTGTGGTCACATATAGTATCTTTTATAAGGTGGTGATTTATGTTTATATACATGAATAGGAAAACAATGGATTAGAAGTGGCATAGATTTGTAGTGCGTCTGATGTAAGAGTTTGACTTCCTTAATCAAACTGTATATAAATTTAACTGATTCTTTGACCCTGTAATTTCCTGGGTCTTCCTAAGTGGTGGTTCTCACCTCATTTAACATGAAGTGGCTTGCCTTATTGATAAGGTTTTCATGAGGATTGAATAAGACAATTCTTCCAAAGTTTTGGGAAGATGACATAATGTATAGCAGGTGATCAATGACTGGTGACTAATACATACTTGTGTGACTTTTCCTGGGATGACATGAACAGTTGTCTATTCACCCCAGATAATGCACCAATGACATTTCACAGAAATAATTCCACTTGAGTTTAGCATTCTAAACTAGTGACTTTATTGGGGCTACTTATAGGAATATGGGTAAGGAGTTACTTACATGTGTATGGATGGCTAAAAGGCAGCTAAATCACTATCACAGTCTACCCTAGCATGAGTGATTCCTTACAGTTACATCTCAAGAGCTCCTTGTATGAATTGTAAACTTAATTCAACGTTCAAGACTTGCTGAGACTTGTAAGTTTTGTTATTTACTCTGCCTTGTAAATATCATTTACTTTCTAAATATTAGAGAACTTCCCTCAAAGAAGGGATGTTTCAAATCAGAAAAAAAAGTTACTATTGCTGGCAGAAATCACCTGACCAAGAGCAGCTTGTGGGGAAAAAGAAAAAGGTTTTTTTGGCTTATAGACTCAGAGGGAAGCTCCGATTCCAACAACTCTAGCCAATAACAAGTCTCCAAGTCCAATAATTCTAACCAGCAACAAGTCTCTGGAGTTCCAATTCTGCCCCTCCAGCTATGCTACTCACAGTCCTGGCAAACCTCATCGGGGCCAACAGCTCTCCTTGGCAGCCATCTCATGGTCCCGGCATCCCACTGGATCTCCACTGCAATCCATGGTTCATCCTCATGGCCCCATGGGGTCTCCATGCAGGCAACCAGAAACCTACTTCATACTGCCCATGCCCATTTCCAAAACACAAGACCACATTGCAAACTCTATCCTGAATTTCCATTATATTCCATAATAACAGGTCGGGTGCCAATTTGTTAATCCAGGGGCGGGGAAATAAAGCAGATTTTGAAGAACAGAGCACTCCTTCAGCATTCAAGCCCCTTCAAAAGATTGCATTCTTTCTGCTGTCACAATGCAGATCAGCTGGCCCAAAGATTTCTTCCTATGCCATATCCCTCCGCATATACCAGTCTATTTCTACGCAAAGCAACCCTGTACAATTTCTCAGGACATGAGCATAACAGCAAGCTTCTCACACAAACTTCTTCAAGCCCAGTCCAACCAAAACTCTTTCTCACCCTCATAAGGCAAACCTCACAGTCCTTAGTTCTTATTGCATTCAGGTCTTTCAACTCTGACCAGAATAGTCCATCAACCTGTACTTACAGAACTGCAAGGCATCTTTTAGGCCAAGGTTTCAAATCCTTCCATATTCCTCTTGAAAATCAGCTTCAAACGTCCAAAGGCACACAGTTAGGTGCCTATCAGCAATGCCAATCCTGTACCTACTTTACTGCTCAGTCAGGTTTGCATTGCTGACAGAAATCACCTGATCAAGAGCAGCTTTTGGGGAAAAGAGTTTATTTTGCCTTATAGACTTGCGGGAAGCTCCATGATGGCAATGGAAAACAATGGCATGAGCAGAGGGTGGGCATCACTCCCTGGCCAACACAAGACAGACAATAGCAACAGAAGAGTGTGCCAAACACTGACAAGGGGACACTGGCTATAATACCCATAAGCCTGCCTCCAAAAATACACTGCCTCCAGGAGGCGTTAGTTCCCAAATCTCCATCAGCTGGAAACCTAGCATTCAGAACATCCATGTTTATGGAGACAACTGAATCAAACCACCACAGCTACACAGTAATGTTATTATTTATTTATTTACAAAATTTTAAAATGCATTGTAATTATTTTCTTACACATCTTGGTTTTCCCACACACAATAAAATAAAGGAATAAGAGAATTAATGAACTTTGGAGTTAAAAATAAGTGGATTTGAATTTTAGCTCTACTGCCTTTTGACAATCAGAAGTATTTCAGAGAGTATTAGTTAATGCTTGTTGTGGTAACAGTATGGAGTAATACTTGCAACATTCCTAAAACAGTCTGAAAGCATGATATGGAGTCACTTTCTCTTTTACTGACTCAAGGATTAAAGTTAGATCTGCAGTGAAGAAATCATCCTTATCCCAGAGAAATTCAAGAAAGTTTATTTGAAAGACAAGAATAATAAGAAAATTATATAGATGTACAAGGACAGTGATTAAAACTTGACACTGTCTGACTCCCAGTTCCTGTGCTTGTGGGCACACATGTGCTGGTGAGTAGACCTGGACTCCTAGCTTCCCCGATCCTGGTTCTTGGGCTCCCAGTTCCCCTTCCACTGGTGTGGGGCTGCTTAGACCCCTTACTTGTGCCCTGTGAACATGCCTTCTGCTGCCTCAAATCCCAAGTCCCCAGCTCCCAGTTCTCTTGCTGCTGGTGTAGGGTGACGGGGACCCTATACACATGCACAGCAAGAGTAGGCTCTGGCTTTCTATTCCCTGGTGGGGCAGGTAAGGAACCACCTGATACCCACATGTGTTGATTCAGGATTTGGGAGTTCAGGAGGAGTCTCCCAGAACTTTTGAACCCCAAGTCTTGTGTTCTTCCTATCTTTAATAAGAGTTAAAAGAGGGAGAATACCTGCTAACTTTTTGTTTTGTTGTTTTTGAGCAGGGAACCTCTGTAGAAATCTTGCTCCCTAGAGGCAGGTACACACAGGCCAACACATATCCTGCCTGCAGCTGCCTTCTCTGATTGGCAATAAGCCAGGCCTCAGGCCTTAATACAAGTAAACAGTTAACACAAGTAAAAAGAGTTGATCGGTAAAATAGACTATTCAATATGCTACCTTTAAGAAATCCACTTCACCATTAAAGATAGATACCTCCTCAGGCTGAAAGGATAAAAAATGATTTTCTAAGAAAATGGAAAAAAGAAACAAGTAATAGCGGCTATATTAATATCTGAAAAAATAAACTACAACAGTAATTAAAAAGGACAAATAAGGCCATTTTTTACTCATCATGCATCATGATCTAAAAGAGGACATCACAATTACATATATCAAACACAGATGTACCACATTATATAAAATGAAACCTTCTCAATAACAAATGAAAAATAAATTCCAGTATTTTCATAGTAGGGAACATCAATACCCCACTAACATCATTAGACAGATCATCCAAGCAGAAAATCAACAGGGATTTTATATATTAACAATATCATAGACGAATTAGACTTAACAGACATCTATCTACACAACATTCTACCCCAATTCTACAGAATACATATTCTTCTCAGCAGCCCATAGAAACTTTTCCAAAATAGATCATATATTAGGGCATAAGGCATGCCTCCAAAAATTCAGAAAAAATGATGTATGTAAGTTGCAGTCCAGTTCGCATTGCTGGTAGAAATCACCCAACCAAGAGCAGCTTCTGGGAAAAAGAGATTTATTTTGGCTTACAGGCTTGAGGGGAAGCTCCACGATGGCAGGGGAAGACGATGGCATGAGCAGAGGGTGGACATCACTCCCTGGCCAACAGAAGGTGGACCACAGCAACAGGAGGATGTGCCAAACACTGGCATGGGGAAACTGGCTATAAAGCCCATAAGCCCGCCCCCAACAATACACTCCCTGCAGGAGGCATTAATTCCCAAATATCCATCAGCTGGGAACCTAGCATTCAGAACACCTAAGTTTATGGGGGACACCTGAATCAAACCACCACATTCCGCCCCTGGCCCCCATAAACTGATAATCACACATGATGTAAAATGCAATGCATTCATCTCATTTTAAAAGTTCCCATAGTTTTTATCAATCCCAAAGATGTTCATACATCCCCATATTCTAAGATATTTTAACTGAGCCATAATACCAAAAAAAAACCCCTCAAAAAACCCATAATGACACAGAATAAATATTCACACTGCAAAAGATGGCATTGGGCATAGCAAAGAAACATTCAACCAATACAAGATTTAAAACAACCAGGGCAAACATCAAACTCTGTAGCTTCAAGTACAGCAACTCTAGCCAGTGACAAATCTTCAAGTCCGATAATTCTAACCAGCAACAAGTCTCTGGCATTCCAATTCCGCCCCTCCAGCTAGGCTACTCACAGTCCTGGAAAACTTCATTGGGGCCGGCAGCTCCTTGGCAGCCATCTCATGGTCCCGGCATCTCCACTGGGTCTCCACTGCAAGCCACGGTTCATCCTCATGGCCCCATGGGGTCTCTGTGCAGGCAACCAGCAAACCCACTTCACACTGCCCATGGCCATTTCCAAAAAACAAGACCATGTTGCAAACTCAGTGACCCTCTTTCCAGCATTTCTTATACTCCACGATACCAGGTAGGGTGCCAATTTGTTAATCCAGGGGGGAATAAAGCAGACTTTGAAGAACAGGACACTCCTTGAGCACTCAGGCCCCTTCTAAAGAGTTGACATTCTTTCCATTGCCCCAGCGCAGGTCAGCTAGCCCAGTCTCAAAGGTTGTAATCTCTCAGTTGCAGCTGAACAGGCAACAGTTCACCCAAAGATTTTTCTTTCTGTGCCATATCCCTCTGCACACACCAGTTCATTTCTATGCAAAGCAACCCTGCACAACATCTCAGGACATGGGCACAAGAGCAAGCTTCTCACACAAACTGCTAGCCCAGTCCAGGCAAAACTTTTTCTCACCCTCATAAGCCGAACCTCACAGTCCATAGTTATTACTGCCTTCAGGTCTTTCAGCTCTGACCAGGATAGACCATCAAGCTGTATTTACAGCACTGCAAGGCATCTCTTAGGCCAAGGTTTCAAATCCTTCCACTTTCCTCTTGAAAATCAGCTACAAAAGGCTGAAGCCACACAGTCAGGTGTCTAGTAGCAACTCCACTCCTTGGTACCACTTTACTGTTGCAGTCCGGTTCGCATTGCTGGTAGAAATCACCCAACCAAGAGCAGCTTCTGGGAAAAAGAGACTTATTTTGGCTTACAGGCTCAAGGAGAAGCTCCACGATGGCAGGGGAAGACGATGGCATGAGCAGAGGGTGGACATCACCCCCTGGCCAACAGAAGGTGGACCACAGCAACAGGAGGGTGTGCCAAACACTGGCTATAAAGCCCATAAGCCCGCCCCCAACAATACACTCCCTGCAGGAGGCATTAATTCCCAAATATCCATCAGCTGGGAACCTAGCATTCAGAACACCTAAGTTTATGGGGGACACCTGAATCAAACCACCACAGTAACTTTCTGCATCATACTGAACAACAATGCATTTAGTCTAGAGAAACAACAGAAATTGCAGCTGATCTTAAAGATTGAACAACACAGTAATAAACAAAGAATGAGTGAGGAAATAAATACAAAAGTAAATTGTAAAATTTCTGGAACTGAATGATACTGAAAATACAGTATACCAAAATATACAGGACACAATTAAGGCCATCCTAAGGGTGAAATTTGTAGCATCAAGTGTCTTCATTTAAAAGACAGGGATGTTAAGTTAATAACCTAAGTATCCATCTAAAAGCAAGAATAATCTAACCCTAAGAGTTCCAAACAGAATAAGATCAGAGTAGAAATTAATGAATTGGAAAGTAAGGAGACAATTAAGAAAATTGTCAAACCAAAGAGCTGGTTGTTTGAAACAATAAACAAGATTGATCAAATTAACAAAATTAAAAATGAAAAAGGGGAGACCAAAATATATACCAATGAAATTGGAAGAATCATCAGGATATATTTTCAGGGGCTAGAAAGTTGGCTTAGTGACTAAGGAACTTGCCTGCAAAGCAAAAGGATTTTGGTTCAGTTCCTCAGAACCCATGTAAGCCAGATGCACAAGGGGGCACATGCATCTGGAGTTTATTTGCAGTGACTGGAGGCCCTGGCATGCTCTCTCTCTCTCTCTCTCTCTCAAATAAATAGACATAAATATAATTTAAAAAGACATATTTTCAAAACTTCTACTCCACAAAACTGGATAACCTGGAGACCAAAAATGTAATTAAAATTTTCTCCAAAGTAAAAGTATAGAACCTGATTAATTCTCAGACAAATTCTATCCAACCTTCATTGAAAAAAATAAAACTACTTTTTCTCAGGGTATTTGACAAAATTGGAATGCTCTCCAATTCTTTCTATGAAGCTTGCTCTCCCTAATACCAAAACAAGACAGAGATACAACAAGAAAAGAAAATGATAGACATATATCCATAATTGAACTTGGATGCAAAAATTCTGAACAAAATCCTCACAAATCAGGGCTGGAGAGATGGCTTAGTGGTTAAGCATTTGTCTGTGAAGTTTAAGGACCCCAGTTCGAGGCTCGATTCCCCAGGACCCACGTTAGCGAGATGCACAAGGGGGCACATGCATCTGGAGTTTGTTAGCAGTGGCTGGAAGCCCTGGAGTGCCCATTCTCTCTTTCTTTCTCTCTCTCTCTCTCTCTCTCTCTCTCTCTCTCTCTCTCTTTCTCTCTCTTTGTCTCTTTCTCTCTCTGTCACACTCAAATAAATAAATTTTTAAAAAGGAGCAGAAAAATCCTCACAAATCAAATTTAATAACACATCAACAGCATTATCCATCTAGAACATGCAGGCTTCATATCAGGGATGCAGGGATGGTTCAACATACAAAAATAAATTAACAGAAAACAGCACAAAAATACTCTTAAACACAAGATAATTTCTTTTTTTAATTTTTATTTTATTATTTTTATTTTATAATTAATTTTTTTATTAATTAGTTTTGTGTTCAGTCAGTTTGGTACTATTATTAGGCTCATCCGTGACCTACCCCCTCCCCATTGGCCCCTCCTTGTTGAGGTATATGGGTTGTTCATTGTGGAGTTAGCCCACAGTTATGGGTAAGATAAATGTCTCTGCATATCATGACCCAACATGTGGCTCTGATATTCTTTCCACCCCTCTTCTGCAAAATTTCCCTGAGCCATGCTGGGTTCATTTTTGGTCTGCTTCAGTAATGAGGTGTTGGGGGCCTCTAAGGCTCTGGCTCTCTGATTTGGTAGGAATTGATTTTTATCTGTGTTGGTCTCCTTCCCCCTTGTGCTGGTATCTGGTTCACCAAGAAAACGGCACCCTAGCTTGTTTGGCCAATTTTCCTTATTTTCAGTTGGGGCCCTTTTAAGGTATGATGGGGTGGCTCTCTCCTTAGGATCTACATCTATCTGAATAAGAGAAGCAGATTATCCAACAGAGAGTAAGTTAGCACCAGGACAAATGAGATAACCCTTACTTTTTTATAGAGAACTTAATAGGTATAGGCCCTCTTCTAGCCCATGATTGATGGTAGCTTGATATTGGAGAGTAGGCTTATGTTTGGATATAGTTCTGACTTGTTTCCCAGCTTCAGCTATGGGTCCCGTACTACTGAGGGGATTAGTTAGCCAAATCAAGAGAAGTTGGTTCCCCACCATGGCTGTGTGCCATGATTGCACTTGCGTGGGCATCACAACAGGTTAGTTGCTGCTAAGTAGGTTAGACCATGAGTTGCTTGAACAGATATTTGTCATTTTCCCCCAGTCACCCATGTAGCACCTTCTGGCACTAGATGTGCTGACTGTCTGGGGACTGACTCTCTTCTGGCTTCCAGCCATTCCATTCCATTTTACGTGTCAACTGCATATGGTGTCTTTAGCAGTAGGGTCTTACCACTAACCTTTGGTGGGTCATCAAGTACTCTGAGAGAAATCTGTCTTTCTTTTAGGAAACCTTGTAGGTCTCTTTGATCCAAAGCTCATTGTGGATGAAAGCCTCATGCTGGTACTGGGTGTTACAGGTCAGTGCCCACTAAGAAAATGAGGAAAATATAATATAATATAAAACTAATATGAAAGTGTTAGAAAAGAGAGAGAAAGAAAGAGAGAGAAAGAGAGAGATAGAGAGAGAAGCTGTAATTTCAATACATAAATAGAAGGCCTTTAATAAAGTGCAAAATCATTTCGTGATCAAAGTGCTGGAGAGTATAGGCATGGAGTGTTTATATCTCAACATAATAAAAGCTGTATACAGAGCATCTAAAACCCAACTCATACTAAATTAGGAAAGACTCTAGAAGTTCCTATTAAGATCATGAAAAAGCAGGGGTGCCCACTCTCACCACTGCTCTTCAACATAGTACTAGAAATTCTAGACCAAGCAATAAGGCAGGAGAAAGATATATAAAAGGGATTCAAATTGAAAAGGAAGAAGTCAAACTAGCCCTATTTGCAGATGATATGATCCTATTACATGTGACTGAAAACACTACCATAAAACTTCTAAAGGTGATAAATTCCTTCAGCAAAGTGGGAGGAAACAAAACCAGCACACAAATATATACAAGGAAAGAAATTAGTGAAGCTGTCAAATTTTCAGTAGCCACAAGAAAAATCAAATACCTTAGATTAGCACTAAGCAAAGATTTGGAAGACCTTTATAATGAAAATATAAAACCATTCAAGAAAGAAATTGAAAAGGACATGAGAAGATGGAAAGACTTCCCAAGTTCCTGGATAGATAGAATTAATATTGTGGCAATGGCAATTCTACCAAAAGTAATATAAAGAATCAATGCAATGCCAATGAAAATCCCAGCATTGTTCTTCACAGAAATAGAA
Source organism: Jaculus jaculus (assembly GCF_020740685.1). Lineage (NCBI taxonomy): Eukaryota > Metazoa > Chordata > Mammalia > Rodentia > Dipodidae > Jaculus > Jaculus jaculus. The sequence goes on along the minus strand of NC_059105.1, from coordinate 86,836,017 downwards.
GTAATCTCAAAATTTACAGTGACTATCAGAAGGTCTCAGATATCCATAAATATCCTCAGCAAAAGAAACACCTCTGGAGGCCTCACCATACCCCATCTAAGCTATATTACAAATCCATAAAATCAAAAACATCATGGTATTGGAATGAAAACAGACACAGAGGCCAATGGACAATAGAACAGAAGTAAAGACCCAGTCCTTTGTTCAAACAACTATAGCTAATAGGCCTTTGACAAGGGTAACAACAACATTCACTGGTGAAAGGACAACATCTTCAATAATGGTACTGGTCAAACTGGGTAATCTCATGTAAAAAAATGAACCTAGTCTCACTTCTCTCACCATGCACAAATATCAACTCCAAATGGATTGTAGACCTCAACATAAGACCTAAAGCTCTTAATTGCCTGGGAGAAAAAAAAAAATACAACGAACTCTTCATGATACAGGGGCAGGGAAGACTTCTTGACAATACACCAGTAGCCCAGGAAATTAAATATTCACTCAACCAGTGGGTTGAAGCTAAAATGCTTTTGTATAGACAAACATATAATAAGCAGAGGCAACAGACTACCAATAGAATGGAGAAAATCTTCACTAGCTATGTCACTGACAGAGGCCTAATACCCAGAATCTACAAAGAACTCAAAAAACTAAGCAATAAAAAAAATCAATCCATTCAAAAAATGGAGCAAGAATAGGGAATTCTCAATGGAAGAAACACAAATGGCTAATACTCACCTAAGAAAATGTTCAACATCCTTTTCCATCAGCGAAATATAAATTCAAACTACTATGAGATTCAACCTTACTCCAGAACGGATGGCAATCTTTCAAAATGACAACAAATCTTGGTGAGCAGGTGGGTAATGAAGAACCCTCTTTCATTGCTGGTGGGAGTGCAAACTTGTACAACTATGGAAATCAATATGGGCATCTACCCTAAATGTTTGACTCTTCACTGCAGAGATATTTGCTCCACTATGTTTAAAGCTCCTCAATTCACAACAGCTAAGAACTGGAGTCAACCCAGATGTCCATCATTTGATGACTGGATAATGAAAATATGGTACATTTACAGAATGGAATTCTCTTCAGCAATAAAGAACAAACAATACAATAAAATTTGTAGGAAACTGTATGGACTTGGAACAGAGAATAGTAATCGAACTCAGCACAGAAAGACAAATGCCTTATGTTCTCCCCATCTGTGGTTGGTTCCTAGCCTGGCACAGCAAGTTGCAGACATACCTGACAGACAACTGGAGGGACAGATAATTTGGATGGAAATTTGGGGGGGAAGGGAAATCAGAAGGCAGGGGGAAGACACACACAAAACTAAATCTAAAATCAACTAGTAACATAGAAAGCTTTCTCTTGTATAGCAGAGTAAAAGCTATAATCCTCAACAGGGATATGCAGGAATTGTCTGTTAAGAGAGACCCTGAAACTTCTTACTTCTTACTCTTCCAGACACAAGATGGCCTGGATATCCATGACCTCACAGGGCCTGTTACTACCTACACAAAACCAGTATAATAGGAGGAAAAGATGATGACATTAAAATGGAAGAGAACCTGATTGAGAAGGGGAGGGGATATGATGGAGAGTGGAGTTGTGAAGGGAAAAGTAAGGAGGGAGGGAATTATCATGGTTTATTGTCTATAATTATGGATGCTGTCAATAATAATTTTTTTTTTTTTAAAAAAAAGGGCTTTGGAGAGTTGGGATGAAACCTAATCCTAAAACATTTGGCTATCTCAGTACCAGAAAGTGGTTATAACCCACATGTAACTATTGATCACAGAGACCTATGAGGTCCTCAAAACAAGACAGGCTTCTATCAAAGCACTTAACTACCTACTTGAGGTAAAAATAATAATCAGACTCTATTGTTCAAGACCCCATATGCTGCTGATACAGAATATTGAGAATTCTAGCTAGAATTTGGGAGCAAGTTCTCAGATGGTTTTCACATATATAGATGTAAAGTTGCTACATGAGCTGGTTGGGAAAAATGATCTATAAAGGCATGTGTTATCAGGGGACACTCCTATATCAAAGCAACCAACCTGATAAGATGTACGTGCCTGTACAATAGTGGCACCCAGCCTAGGTGGGTAACCAATGACTCTCCGCTTGGCTAAGGGGTCTTCTCAATGGAAAGAAACCCATAACTTGAACTGGGTTCTAAGTCAGAATCCTATAGAGACCAAGATCATGGACTCCAACAAGAAGCTCCCACCAGTGTTTGGCTAAAAAAGAGGCTACAACCATCAAAATCTCTGTTAGTTAACAATGCATATCCAACTTAACCTATGTTGACTGAATTTTCCATTGGGTAATCTGTTTTTCTTTTTCAGAAGGCAGTGGGTACCAAGGAGATAAACAAGCCCTGGCCCATCATCCAAGGCCCAGGTGAATCCACGGAAGAATTGGCAAGATGAACAAGAGTGCTGCTTCTATGGTGAGCCTGACAACCAGCACCAGGGTAATGGAGACACACACTGGGGCTACTTAAAATACACCAAAGTAGAAATCCAGAAGCTGCTGAGAGCACACTAAAGTATACTTAAAACACACCCACCATGGCTGCGGGAATTTTATGGAAGATGGGGTGGAAAGATCGTAAGAGCCACATTGTAGAAGGGAATGTCTACAGGCACTATGCCCCCTTACAATAACTGACTGATGCTCTCACATCTCACAACCCACAACTCCATGGTGAGTGGTGAATACCAGCAATCCCATTGAGCAGTGCCCTCAGTGGAATGGGGGAAAGGAAGAGGAAATGATGGTACTAATACATGATGTGTCCATGCAAAGTTTCTAATAGATCTTGACACTGTCCCAAATTTTAAAAAATACATATTTTCTCCACTTATTTGGATAGTTTAATATTTCTGGAAGAGTGTTTGGGTGGGGAAGACAGGTCACTTCATGTCCAATTTGTGAGCCACTAGGGAAGAAATACTATATCTAATAACTTTCTTTTGTTTCCTACAAGGAAGATGTGTCAGGAAACACAAAATTATTTATCAATGACTATCTGATTTGTGTTTTTATTATCAATGGCTACAGAGATGACAGACTTCCCGATATGCTGAGTGTGCTAACCAGCTAAAAGCAGGTAAAACCACTTAGTGCTTAAAGCCTGGTGTAGTTTTTCTCTCCTACAATATTTTTTAAATTAATGCATGAATCAATTTCCTATGTATAAATAGACTGGTTGAAAATATGTTTATGAGATACTCTATCACTTTCTGTATTACATTAAAGGAAGATAGAGAGACAAAGAGTAATCTGAAAATATTCTCAATAATTTGATCACAGTAGATAATAGATAACTTGTCTTTTTGTTCTGTATAGGCACGTTTTTGCTATAATGGAATTTGATGCATGCAATGATAGGCACCAGTTTTAATTGAATACTTTTTGTTTCATAAACATGTCATCTTGACTCAGAATTGGGACTATATTTTAAAGGAAAATAAATCATTGAAATTTAAGCTCAGTATCTTAGGAAGTAATTTGTGTAAAATCTGATTAGTGAAGGTATTCATTTAAACTTGATTATTCATTATTACATTGCATTACCAGTTTATACTGATTAAAATGCTAATGCTATGTGTTAATAAATAATTATATCAAATTTCTTAAGTTTCTGAAATTAGCAAGACTAAAACATTTAAAGGAAATATTGTATACATGTGTACTAAATAATGGCAAGTAGGATTTCAGAATAAGATGGCCAGAAGCAATTTTTGACAATATTATATTCTGGTAACCATATGTTCTTTTGACCCTGTGCTGAAGTGTGGGGAGGGGATATGGTGGAGAATGGAATTTAAAAGGGGAAAGTGGGGGAAGGGAGGGTATTACCATGAGATTTTTTTTATAATCATGGAAAATGTTAATAAAAATTGAGAAAAAAATAAAACAAATAAAAATTGAGAAATATGCCATGTGTCCATATTAATATAATATTTTTAAATTGCATTTTGTTGGATGCCCATGTTCCAATATTTATTAGAAATTTCTCTAGGGCTGTTCATTTTTTTCTTGTGAAGAGCAAGTGTTTCTGATTTATCATATGTCAAAATATTTCTGTTCATTAATTTTACAACAGGCGAAGTGGGTTAAACAGAACTGAGATGAGGGTGTGATGATTAGCTAAGGGGTAAAGTTTCACTCAACCTTTCATGTTTACTGAAATGTTTCATTTTATATTAACTAGTTTCTTTGAATCTTGTAAGACTTACTTTTCCCAGGGTAAAGAATAACTTATAGTCTCTTTCAGAAGGTGGAATAAACTCTTGGCTGGCAAAAAACCTGAGAACTGAATTTAACTCCCTCTCATGCTCACTTCAATTTGACCACAGTGTTTCACCACATTCTCCATTTTCTTCAGAAATAATTGGCTCTTCTATTCTGAGACAAATTAATATTCCTTTTATTGGTGTCCTCTGTGCTGGTATTGATGCTCAAACTCTTTGTTTCTTTATGTCAGTGGCCAAGTTTTGTCCTATTTCGAACTTTCAAATATGTAAGGACATCTTATATTTACTTCTTTTCTATTGATACCCATGACTGACATTTTAGTGACATAACATAAACAGTAGAGATAGATGGATACTTTAATTCAAGGCATGTCATTTTATGTCAAAAGGATTTTCATGTAATTGTTCATTATTCTCTGTTTTGAATTGTAAGTTCATAACTTTGTCCATTTTCCCACATTTGTGTGCATGTGTGTATGCTGTTAATTATTTCTAAGTAATTTTTTTTCCTTAAAAGATAAAAATTAGTGTGACTCAGCTGGGCATGGTGGCACAGGCATTTAATTCCAGCACTTGGAAGGCAGAGACAGGAGGATCACCATGAGTTCAAGGCCAATCTGAAACTACATAGTGAATTCTAGTTCAGCCTGGGCTAGAGTGAAATACTACCTCAAAAAGCTCAATTTTAAAAAAAGGAGAAAAGAAGAAGAAGAAGGTGGAGGAGAAGAAGAAAAAGAAAAAAAGAGGAAGAAGAAGGTGGAGGAGAAGAAGAAAAGAAAAAGAAGAGGAAGAAGAAGAGGAGGAGGAAGAAGAAGAAGGAGAAGAAGAAGAGGAAGAGGAAGGTGGAGGAGAAAAAGGAAAGGAGGAGGAAGAAGAAGAGTAAAAGAGAAAGCTAGGTGAGTGAGTCGCACAAGTATGGCTTCACTTCTGAGTAAGAAAAGCAAGATTTACTGACTAGAAATACTTTCAGTTATGTAAGAGCCACAGGTGAGAGGGAATATCCAGAGACATTGCCCGCCCGCCCCCCGCCCACACATAAAGACTGACTGCTGCTCTCATAACCAACTACTCCATGTGGATACCATTAACTCTGTAAGGGGGGGGGACCCTCAGTGGAGTGGGGGCAGGGAGGAGGAAAATAATGCTACCAACATATAATGTGTCCATACAAATTTCTACTTAATAATAAAGAAAAAAGAGAGATTTATCTAGCTCCTACAATATATTATATGCAATGTCAAGGTGTAAAATCTACAAACCTTATCTTTTAAAAAAATATTTATTTATTTATTTTCAAATAGGCAGAGATAGATTAAATAGATAGATAGATGATAGATAGAAAGAAAGAAAGAAAGAAAGAAAGAAAGAAAGGAAAAGAAAAGAAAAGAAAATAGATAGATGATAGATAGATAGATGGATGGATGGATAGATAGATAGATAGATAGATAGATAGATAGATAGATAGATGATATATAATAAGAATGGGCATGTTAGGGCCTAATGCCACTGCAAACAAGCTCCAGACATGTGCCCTTTCTGCATCTGACTTTACATGGGTACTGCAGAATTGAACTCAGGCCTTCAGGCTTTGCAAGCACGTACCTGTTAACTGTTGAACCATCTCTTCAGCCCAGAGAATCAGGTTTTTTTGTGGTAGGGTCTCATTTTAGCCCCAGCTGACCTGGAACTTACTCTGTAACCCAGGCTGGTCTGGAATTCATGGTGATCCTCCTACCTCTGCCTCCCAAGTGCACCACCATGCCCAGAAAAACTTAGCTTTTATTGTACTCAAATAATGTTTCTGCATGCCTTTAGCACTTTCAGCCCCTTCTCCATACCTGGACTTAGTCATTTGTCTTGCCTCTGAAATAAGCATCCTTACATATTATTTTGAATGTGATTACATTTAATCTAGTTTTTGGAGAACTAAACTCATTATAAAGTTGTATTTTTCAAACATGGACACTTGTTATTTAAATTAATTTACGTGGATAGTTTGGTGGCACTCAGTACATTTCCATTGTTGGTCACCTGTCACTATCATTCACTGCAAAATTCCCTGTTTTCATTTTTCCCAAAATAAAACTGCATTCCCAGTCAGCAATATTCTCCTCATCCTCCCATCTTATGACACTGAGATCCTACTTCCTGTCTCCATGAATATGACTACTCTAGGAACCTCATATAAGCAGAATCACTGGATTTTATTTATGTCTATCTTATTTCCCTTGCCATTATGTTGTAAAGTTTGATTTGGATTGACATTCAATTTCATATATGAGGGAACCATATTTTACATAACCATTAATCTATCAACTGATTTGCCTCTTCCTCTTGACTATTGTGAATAGTGCTGCTCTGAACATGGATGAGAAAATTTATTTTCAACTGCTTTAAATCATCTTGGAAGTGGAGTCTATGGCTCTAATTATAATTCCATTATTAGTTTTTGAGAAGCTTCCATGTCATTTTCAATAGTGACTACACCATTTTACATTCCTACCAGCAGTGTATAAGAGTTCCAATTTCCCCACATCATTGCTAATGCCTGTTGCTCATTGGTCATCTGAAATGTGAAGTGATACTTCACTGCGGTTTAGCTTGTGTCCCCCCCCTCCCCGCAGTGATTAATGATGAGTCATGTTATGTGCCTACTAGACATTAACATGCATATTCCTTGGAGACTATGGAATCAAGTCTTTGGTCTTTCTCAACAGTTGTGATGCTTTTGTTACTGAGTTATGGGAATTATTTAAATGTTTTTGATATCAAGCCTTTATCAAATTAGTGCTTTGAGGCTAGACCCAATGGGCCAAAGGGATCTACTTAACTCTCCCATGACAGCTTATCATCACAAGCACATACTACCATGTTTGTCTGGCTTTTTTTTTTTTTTCACAAGGCTTTTGAAAATGAAACTGAGAAACTCATGCTGCTATAAATAGCATTTTGCAGACTGAGATCTCCCCAGCCTCAATTTAACCAGTTTTTGGTACCCACAGTTTTTAGGCAGGTCAGCACCTTGAACCCCTAAGCAATATCCCCAGCCCTGTTTTGGATTTTTTTACATTGATATTACATTTTTTTTTAATTTTTTGTTCATTTTTTATTTATTTATTTGAGAGTGACAGACAGAAAGAAAGACAGATAGAGGGAGAGAGGGAGAATGGGCGCACCAGGGCTTCCAGCCACTGCAAACGAACTCCAGACGCGTGCGCCCCCTTGTGCATCTGGCTAACGTGGGACCTGGAGAACCGAGCCTCGAACAGGGGTCCTTAGGCTTCATAGGCAAGCGCTTAACAGCTAAGCCATCTCTCCAGCCCTGATATTACATTTTTATTCTTTTTTTAATATTAATTTTAATTTTTTTTCCTGTTGTCATTATGCAGCTTTTTTTTTTAAAAAAATTTTTGTTCATTTTTTATTTATTTATTTGAGAGCAACAGACATAGAGAGAAAGACAGATAGAGGGAGAGAGAGAGAATGGGCCACCAGGGCTTCCAGCCTCTGCAAACGAACTCCAGACGCGTGCGCCCCCTTGTGCATCTGGCTAACGTGGGACCTGGGGAATGGAGCCTCGAACCGGGGTCCTTAGGCTTCACAGGCAAGCGCTTAACCGCTAAGCCATCTCTCCAGCCCATTATGCAGCTTTTTTAAAATTAGTTTTATATTCAGCAGGTACAGGCAGTTTGGTAGCATTATTAGGCTCATCCATGTCCTACCCCCTCCCCATTGGCCCCTTCTTGCTGAGGTATATGGGTCGTGCATTGTGGAGTTAGTCCACAGTTACTGGTACAATAAATGGCTCTGCATATCATGACCCAACATGTGGCTCTGACATTCTTTCCACACCCTCTTCTGCAAAATTTCCCTGAGCCATGCTGGGTTCATTTTTGGTCTGCTTCAATGATGAGGTGTTGGGGGCCTCTGAGGCTCTGGCTCTCTGATTTGGTAGGAGTTGATTTTTATCTGCGTTGGTCTCCTTCCCCCTTGTGCTGGTATTCGGTTCATCATGAAAGAAGCAGCTCCCTTGCTTGTTTCACCAATTTTTCTTAGTTTCATCCTGGGCCCTTCTGAGGTATGAAGGGGTGGTTCTCTCCTTAGGATCTGCTGTTGGTGGGGGTGTAGGATGGTACAACCACTTTGGAAAGCAATATGGAGACTCCTGACAAAGCTGACTATAGAGATACCAACAGACCCAGTTATTCCCTTACTGGGCATCTACCCTAAAACCTTCAAACTACAGGCCAGAGATATTTGCTCAACCATGTTTGTAGCAACTCAATTTGTAATAGCTAAGAGCTGTTTTGGATTTTTTTTAAAACTTTTATTTATTTATTTGATAGAGAAAGGTGGTAGAAGGGAAGAGAGAGAGAGAGAGAGAGAGAGAGAGAGGGAGAGAGGGAGAGAGAGAGAGAGAGAATGGAAGTTCCAGGGCCTGGTTATGGAATTTTTAACACTATATATCATACTTTTCTGCTATTTTTATCCCCATTTTTCTCTGCACTCAAATTTAGTACTTTACACTGGCTTTTTTTTTTTTTTTTTTTACTTTAATGTCTTCTTTGGTGTATCCAATATAATAATCTCATTTGTTAGACCCTTGAATTTGCTTTCCATTTTGGGGGTTTGTTTTTGGCTTTTATGTTTAAAAGAGCAAACCAAGTCACCAAGAAAGCAGCACTATTATTCCTTTCCCATACAGAGGCTCCCAAGATCTCATCACAGAAGCAGACCTAAAATGAACCCAACATGGTTCAGAGAAATTTGTTTAAGAGGGGTTGGAAAGAATGTAAGAGCCACAAGATGGATCACTGTGGTTGTTTGAATAGATGGCCCCCAATATATTCAGTGTTTTATTATTTTGTAGTTTACATCTGCAGCCACCTGGCTGGAGGCAGTGTTACTGGGTGGATCTTAAGATGTGATGGTGGGTTTAAGATTTCAGTCTAAAGATATGCAAAGTGTGCCTAGCTGGAGTTCTTGAAGTGTGCTGTGCTGTGTGGCTTTTGACTTTTAGGTTTATGCTTCTCTCTTTGTGTTTGGTCCTGTGAAAACAGGCCAGCTTCTTCTGCCATTATGGAACTTCCCCTTGATCTGTAAACTTCAATAAATCTTTTCCTCCATAACTGTGCCTGGTCTAGAAGTTTGTTTCAGCAAACCTAAAGCTGTCTGCTACAGTCATTATGCACAGACATTGCCTCTTACCCTTAACTGATGGCTAACCCCTCAATGCAGGACCCTTATTCCCCAGTGAGGAGAGTCCCTATGTGTGTGGGGGGCGGGAAGACAGCAGGGAGGAGGCTAACGATGGTACCAACATGACTATATACACTGTGTACATAACACTAATAAAAAAAAAGACTAAACCACATGGCTGATGAAGCCGGTTAAGCTCCACTGATTAACAGTACTGGCAGGATACTACCCAGTGAAGAATGGTTCCTCCTAGAATCCCTGAGCATATCTATGTCCTGCCAGCCTTACTCTAGCATAGATCTCTCTTCCTCTTCCTCTGGATCCAATAAGCCCTTCTCCATAACCTATTTAGAAATAAAGTAGATATGTACAGATGAACACCTTTGTAATTTAAACATTTATGTATATCCCACACTAAATTTATATGCTTTGAGTTTCAACCCCCAGTTTTCCATAATGTAAGTTTATTTGGGACTACAGTCTTTGATGAGGCAATTAAGTTAAATGAGGGCATTAGAATGTGGTCCTAGTTCATGGGGACTCACATCCTTCTAAGAGGAAAGATAGTAGGGGTGCTTTTGCCCTGAGGGAAGACTGGGGGAAAAGACACTAAGGAGGCAAGTGAAGAAGAAAGCCTGCCACCCTGTTCATAGACTTCCAGGCTCTAGAACCACAAGAAAAAAATTTATGTTATTTAACCCAGCCAGAGTGAGGTACTTTGTTATGGCAACTCTAACAATTAACTCAGTAACAAATGATTAAAATGTGAAATGTATTTATGTAACAATGCCTTAGTAATGATGGATATTTAAAACCAGTGAAAGATAATGCATCCAAATAGCTTCTCTCCAACATTTGTCAGAAAACAATTCATTATTTGAAATCAGTAGTAAATTCTAGTTTTCCTGAAAAGGTTATAATGTACCAGTAGAACTCAGTAGAACTGTTTTGCCTACATTAATCACTGTTTCTTATATTTGCTATTCTCTTTGGTGACAAATGAATAGTATATTTTTTTAGAGTTTCATAATAAATAATGCAGATATAAAATATGGAAATTAGAATGTTTTCTATTCTGTAACATGAAGAAATTAGATTATATGCTTCATTCTGTTCATCTTTAATGTAAAACCTCTCATTGGCAGTTTGATTCTGAATATCTTGTAAAATTAATGACATCATAAAAGTAAACAATGTAGTTAGTTTATGTTTTAAGTTAGTATCAGTTTCTCAAGGTTTAACAACGTACTTCTGGAAAATGAGCTCATACTTCATTGTGTTTGGAAAAATATAGTTTGTTTACCACTATGAAAAGAAGAGCTATAAAGGGAAAGTATTTTGCAGGCATAATTTACTCAGATAATTTAAAATGAAAAGACTAGATCAATAATGGAGTAGAGTGCATGGTAGCCTCCTTAGACTACTTACATTCAATATATTCTATTTCTAACCATGCCTGACTTCTCTAGTCTACTTAAAACAACCAATGGTTTCATCCTTAAGTTTTTCCACAGGCCAAAGTTTAATCAGTGCTTTTCTCTATTAGCATTTTTTAAAGAAGTATTAGCTTACATTTTAAAAGGCATATGATTTATCTCTCCATGTTGTTGAAAAAATATTATGATGCTCAATTGTAGAGATGGGACAGGCCTCTGATTTAGATAATGCATTAACTTCAAAACCAAATTAAATGGGTTTAAACAACAGTAAAAAGTATTTGCTGATGCATATGCTACGGTGTCCAGATTGTTGGTTAATTTCAGACATGCAAAAATATTTTTCTGGTTTCCTGTTTGTTTGGGTTATTTAATTATTATTTATGTTTCTGCATTTATCCTCAGCTTGTTGATCACAGTCCCTGAAAAGACCAAAAGTGACATAGTAGGTCTTCATCACATGAAGAGAATTGTAGGCAAATAGCCCCCAGCATTAGATCCTGGATGGGAAACAATTCCCAGTTGTAACCCAAGCAAAGGAGATCAGAGCTCCTCTATCCTTAAGTGTGATCCTGCATTAAACTCTTTTCTCTTAAATAAGCATGGTTCATTTTGAAATATACACTATTTTATGGATTTGACTCTAAAAGTGGTACTTTTAGAGAAAATCACATGCAGTCATTTGCATTACAGCTGGCTTACACAAAGCAAACAATTTCATGGCTTAGATAGTATTTTATTTCTTAACACCATCACTATTGTGCATATCTTAAAAAGAGCAGGAAACCAGTTATGTTAGTCTAGGCTTATAAGTAAAGCCCACTGATTGATTTAGTATAGAGCTCAGACAATTAAAAATCAATATTTACAAGCTTCTTTCAGGAAATAGATTTTATTAGTTATTAATATAACTGATTAGAAAGTAAATAAACTTCTTTGTATTCAAAATAAAGCAATTAAAATGACAAACTTATTTCATTTATCCCAATTAGAATTCTTAATTAGTATATCAACAATATTTAGCCTAAATGATGACAATTCTTGAAGAAGTTGGGAATCTGATTTAGAGTGTGCTACTTAACTGTGGTTAGTACCACAGAACACTAAATGAGACATTATTTATAATCATGTGGTATTGTTTATTGCATGGATACAATGTCATCTCTGTAGCACAGACTCATACACACATACTTATACAACAATCATTTCCTGAATATCAACTATTCATATTAAGTTTTTAATGCATAATATAAAAAAAATTCAAAGATCTTATAGGACAAGTAGATTTGTCTACATAAAACAGTACTGAAAAATATGAGTAATATTCATTTTAGGCTTTGCAAGCTTTTTTCTTAACAGCTTCCATAAGCATAGACAATAAACCATGATAATTCTTACCTCTACCCCCATCCTCTCTCTCCCAAATCCACCCTCCATTGAATCCCTTCCTTCCAATTAATTGCTCTCCCAAACTGATGTCATCATTTTTTCTCTCATTATGAAGGTTGTGTCAGGCACTGTGAGGTCATGAATATCAAGAGCATTTCGTATATGGAAGATTGCACTTTAAACAATCCTACCTTTCCTTTGTCTCTTACATTTTTTCTGCCACCTCTTCCACAAGGGAACCTGAGACTTGGAGGGTGTGATAGAGATGCACTACACTGTCACTTCTCAGCACTATGGTGAGTTTTGAGTCACCCCAGTGGTCATGGCCATCTGAAAAGAGAAACTTCTCTAGCCAAAAGTGAGAGTAGCATTAATATGTGGGTATAAACATAAAAAAGTGCTTATCAGGCAGTATGGTGGACATAATATATGCATTTAGCCAGACAGCTGTAGGTTTTACTCCACTGGGACTTATGACCTTCCCAGCCATGAGCTTTTGACTAGGTTTTCAGTCCTAGGCACATATTCCCTCCTATGGAGTGTGTCTCTAGTCCAATTAGAATGCTAGGTTCCAAGCTGATGGAGATTTGGGAATTAATGCCTCCTGGAGGCAGTGTATTATGGGGGGTAGGCTTATGGGTGTTATAGCCAGTTTCACTTTGCCTGTGCTTGGCACACTCTCCTGTTCCTGTTGTCCACCTTATGTTGGCCAGGGGGTGATATCCACCTTCTGCTCATGCCATTGTTTTCTCCTGCCACCACGGAGCTTCTCCTCAAGCCTGTGAGCCAATATAAGCTTCTTCTTTTATTCAATCATTTATTTATTTATTTGAGAGCGACAGACATAGAAAGAAAGACAGATAGAGGGAGAGAGAGAGAATGGGCGCGCCAGGGCCTCCAGCCACTGCAAACGAACTCCAGATGTGTGCGCCCCCTTGTGCATCTGGCTAACATGGGACCTGGGGAACCGAGCCTCAAACCGGGGTCCTTAGGCTTTACAGGCAAGCGCTTAACCGCTAAGCCATCTTTCCAGCCCAAGCTTCTTTTTGTCCTGGCAAGTTGTTCTTAGTTGGGTGATTTCTACCAGAAATGTGAACTTGACTGTAACAGTAAAGTTGTACCATGGAGTGGGATTGCTGTTAGACACCCAACTGTGTGGCTTTGACCATTGGGAACTGATCTTCAGGAGGAATGTGGAAGGATTTGAAACCTTGGCCTAAGAGATGCCTTGCAGTGCTGTAAGGCATTGGTGGACGATTCTGGTCAGATTTGAAAGACTTGAATGCAGTAAGAACTATGGACTGTGAGGTTTGGCTTATGAGACTGAGAAAGAGCTTCGCTTGGACTGGGCTAGCTGTTTGTGTGAGAAGCTTGCTATTATGCCCATGTTCTGAGTAGTTGTGCAGGGTTGCTTTGCATAGCAATGAACTGGTGTGAGCAAAAGCATATAGCATAGAAAAAATGAAATCTTTGGGCCTAAACTGCTGCCTGTTCACCTGCAAATTGTTTGAGAGATTACAACCATTGAGATTGGGCCAGCTGGCCTGCACTGGGGCAACAGGAAGAAATTAGACTCTTTTGAAGGGGCCTGAGTGCTCAAGGAGTGTCCTGTTCTTCAAAGTCTGCTTTATTACCCCCTGTATTAGCCAACTGTCATCCCACCTGGTATTGTGGAGTATAAGAAATGCAGGAAAGAGAGGGTCATTGAGTTGCAATGCGGTCTTGTGTTTTGGAAATGGCCATGGGCAGTGTGAAGCTGGTTTGCTGGATGCCTGCATAGAGACCTGATGGAGCCATGAGTATGAACCGTGGATTACATTGGAGACCCAATGGAGATGCTGGAACCACAAGATGGCTGCTAAGGAAAGCTGCCTACCCCAGATGAAGTTTTCCAGGACTGTAAGTAGCCTAGCTGGAGAGGTGGAATTGAAACTCCAGAGACTTGTTCCTGGTTGGAATTATCAGATGTGGAGAACTGTCATTGGCTAGAGTTGTTGGGTTTGGAGCTACAGAGCTTAGTGTTTGCCTCGTTTAAATCATGTATTGATTATTTCTTTGCTCTGTCCAATTATATTTTTTGCAGTGTGAATGTTTATTCTGTGCCATTATGAGTTTTGGGGGGTACTTTGTGGTATTATGGCTGTTAAAAGATCTTGGGTTATGGGGATGCGTGAACATACTATGGGGACTTTTAAAGTTGAATGAATGCTGTCCTGGTGCTAACTTACTCTCCATTGAAGAATCTGCTTCTCTTTTCCAGATAGATGTAATCCTAAGGAAAGAGCCACCCCATCATACCTCAAAATGGCCCCGGCTGAAACTAAGAAAAACTGGCGAAACAAGCAAGGGTGCTGTTTTCCTGGTGAACCAGATACCAGCAGAAGGGTGAAGGAGATCAACACAGAGAAAAATCAACTCTTACCAAATCAGAGAGCTGGAGACCCAGAGGCCCCTAACACCTCATTACTGAAGCAGACCAAAAATGAAACCAACATGGCTCAGGGAAATTTTGCGGAAGAAGGGTTCGAAAGTATGTCAGAGCCACATGATGGGTCATGATATGCAGAGACATTTATCCTACCCATAACTAAGGGCTAACTTCACAATGCATGACCCATATACCTCCACAAGGAGGGGCCAAGGGGAGGGGGTAAGTCATGGATGAGCCTAATAATGGTACCAAACTAACTGTATTTGCTAAATATAAAACTAATTAATAAAAACTTAAAAAAAATAAAGTTGGATGAATGCATTGCATTTTAAGTCATGCATGGTTATCAGTTTATGGGGGCCGGGGTGAAATGTGGTTTGTGTGAAGGTGGCGTAAGGTGTGTCCTTTCCAAAAACAATCAGAATTACACAAGGGGCTTTTTAAAAATCATTTTGCCCTACCAGACTTTAGAGTGCAATAAATAACTTACTGGCACAAGGGTAGAAGTTGGATACAATACCCCCGATAATTAGAAATAAGCAATGCTATTTGCCAAGATGGAGCCTCTGCACTAAGGTGGTCTCCACTGCGTGGTTCATAAGGAACCAGGTTTACCAAGTCTGTCTTTCTATTATCTCCCTGTTCCAGGACCAAAGGCTTTTTATTTAGCAAGAGCAGAATTTTTTTCCGAAAACAAAATGTATAAACTGAAGGAAATATTTTTATCATATAAAGTGAAAATAGTTCAACCACTATGTAAGTTTAAATGAAAATTTTATTTAACCTTAAGAAAATATGCCCTGATTTAAATATATGACAGATAAAAAGCTGATCAATGGCCTGTTAAGAATTTGAAGCACAATAAATTATTAAAGGAATAAGAGTTATAAACTCCAGGTTAATAAAATTATTTTTTGTTGTAAACACTAAGCAATATTGTAGTTGTAGATATATTCAAATAACTAATTTTATTTTATTTTAAAAATATTTGTACTCATTTATTTGTGGTCAGAAAGAGAGAGAGTATGGTCACATGCCACAGCCTCTAGCCACTACAAACAAACTCCAGACCCATGTGCCACTTTGTGCATCTGGCTTTACATGGATTCTGGGGAATTTAACCCAGGCTGACATTCTTGGCATGCAAGTATCTTTAATGATGAGCCATCTCTCTAGGCCAAGAAACAACTTTAAAATATTTCTTTGGCTTTCCAAATTTTAGTATGTTTAAGAAATTGGCTCAAAATATCCAAGTTTTTTTTTTTAGTAGTAAACCTATAAGCCAGGCAATCTGCCTTACTTTGAAGCAACAAATTAAATTATTTTTATCTTGCAAAAGTTATCAGGCAAAAAAAAAAGTCCCACAAAATTATGTAGTTTTCAAGAATCAATAGAACTGGAGATCACCATGTTATGTTAATGATATAAGCCAGTTTCACAAAGATAAACACGTATGTTTTCTCTCAGGTGGAATTTAGCGTGTGGAGTGAATACAGGAAAGTTAAAAAGGAAGGAAAGAGTGTGAAAGGCAAAGGGGAAGGGTAGAGAAAGAAAGGTTAGTAGAGGTGTTGAATATGGTCAGAGAATATTATGTTTATTAGGAGAATGTCATAATGCAATCTATCACTTTATAAATTAATGTACATTAATGATCACTTTTTAAAAACAATCAGGCAGACACATATTGTAATAGGTTGGAACGAAATTGCATTATCTCCTAAATGCTTGGTAACCATCACTAGGTAAAACAATTCCTAGTGTCCATGTCACATGGTTCTGACAAATCAGATCTATATTGAGCAGAAATATGCAATGTAATAATCTCTCTTTCTTTCTCTCTCTTATACACACACACACACACACACACACACACACACACACACACACACACATGTTAAATGCAAAAGCATGTTAAATACTTCTATTTTAAACATCTGTAGTAAATGCAATCATTACTTGAATTCATTTACTAAGTGAAAAATCTCTCTTTCACCTGTATATTTGTCAAGATTCTCTAGAGGAACAAAACTGATAGACTGAATATATATTATAGAAAGAATTTATTACATTGGCTTACATGATATGGAATTGAAAGTTCAACAGTGGCTGTCCATAAGCTGAGAACCTGGAAGCTGCTCAGTCAATGAGGAAAGGTGCCTCAGAAGCACCAATCTAAGGGTCTAGAGGGTTCCTTGAGAGTTTCTGGCCTTCAGTCCACATAGTAAGGCTGAAGATTTGGGCTCCCATTGCCACAAAGGATGGAAGCAAAAAGATACATCCTCTTAACAGCAGGTAGCAAGGGCAGTCATGCAAAAAGGACTAGTATATTTTTTCCTCAAACTTCATTCTTTCTTTTTCTTTTTTGAAGAAAATTTATTTCAAATATTTTTATTTATTTGCCAGCATAGAAAAAGAGAGAGAGGAGATAGGAAAGGGGTAATGGGTGAACCAGGGCCTCTTGCCAATGTAAATGCGTATTCCACTTTGTACATTTGATTTTAAATGAGTACTGAAGAATCAGACTTGAGCCATCAGGCTTTGCAAGCATGCACATGCATTTAACTGCTGAGTCATCTCTCCAGCCCAGATAAAACCAGGTAAATTCTTTTTTTTTCTTCAAAGCAGTGTTTCACTGACCTTGGACTCATTTTGTAGTCCAGGCTGGCCTCAAACTCACAGTGATCCTCCTACTTTAGCCTCTCAAGTGCTAGGATCAAGGGTATGAGCCACCATGCCCTGCTCTCCGGAACTTGTTCATACAGACTGCTACTGGAAGGGCAGCCCGCTCTGAGGCAGGATCTTCCCCATTCAGTTAATCTGTCTTGGAAACACTCTTATGTGTCTGCTCAAGAGGCATGTCATTTATTTGACTCCTGATTTATTGATGTTGACAAGGAAATTAACCATTACAAATGTTTCTGAGAATATTTAAGAGCTGGAAGTGATGGCTCATGCTTTAATCATAGTACTTGGAATGCTGAGGTAGGAGGATGGTTGTGAGCTCAGGTCCGGCCCGTACTACAAAATAATTTCCAGGTCAGCCTGGGCTAGAGAGAGACCCTGCCTCAATTAGTCAAAGGAGAATATTTAAACAGTTAGGCAAAATTAATTAAAGGCACTAAAATAATTAGAGGTATGAGTGCTAATCAGATTGCAAATAGCGGTATGCCATGAGTTAAATTGGTTGCTAAAAATAATTAAAACAGTATATAGGTAGAAAAGTATTTTATCTTGGGATTCAACAAAGAAAATTTAAAATTCCAGTATACTTCCAGGTGTCACTGGCTCTACTTTGTGCTCTCAAGGATAACTAGTCTCTTTTGCTTAAACAAAATTGGTTCTAACTGATACATATCTATCTGTACATAAAAAATATATATATTAGTGGAGTATCATGCGGTATTTGATCATCTATAATGTTTGTGTAATGTTTAAAAGTTAAGCCTATTTCTTTACATGTTTATAACTTTCCAACTCAGTTCTGGCTTTATAAAAAGTACAGTTCATCTTTGCTATGATTGTCACCTCACAGGCAGCAGCACACTTGAGCATCTTCTCATCTGATTGTAACATAGTGCACATTGACCAACTCTTTCCACCCCTCCCTCCCCGTGACTCTTCATTCACCAAATTACATCTCCTGTGAAGTCAGCTTTTGTAGATTCCACATATGAGTGAGATCATGTGGGACCTTATTTTCTCTACAATGCTTATTTTATTTAATAATCTCTATCTCTGTTCCTGTTGTCACAAATGATAGAATTTCCTTCTTTTATGGCTGATGAGTATGCTATGCTATATATGAATTACATTTTCTTTAACCATTCATCAGTTAATGGGCCTTAAAGTTCCCGATTTATTAGCTATTGATAATAGTGCTTAATAAACAGAGGTGTAGCTATCTTTTGGCACATTATTTTCTATTCTGTTTTTAATGAATTTATCTAAGCTGACATGATAACACATATATTCTAGAGATAAATTTGTTCCTTGCTTGGCTGGTCAGTAGAGCCTCTGGTTTATAATTACGAGGTATTACAGTGTTAGTATAAATGGATATTACCAAAACACTGTGTCTAGATGCATTAGCCCATGTTGAGTGGCCAAAAATATATATTGGACTGCGAGTTTTCAGACAGAAGAATGTTCAGACTCCTTGGGAAAGGGGTAAAGAATGTATTTTGATGGACTATGTAAAATTATGATGGATTTAAAGAGTAAAGGTGGCTTATTATTAAAATTAAGACATATACCCCAAGGACAAGAATACCTTTGAAAGAAGTCAATTGTGTAAGAAAATTCAGATAAGGGCTGGAGAGATGGCTTAGCGGTTAAGCGCTTGCCTGTGAAGCCTAAGGACCCTGGTTCGAGGCTCGATTCCCCAGGACCCATGTTAGCCAGATGCACAAGGCGGCGCATGCATCTGGAGTTTGTTTGCAGTGGCTAGAAGCCCTGGTGTGCCCATTCTCTCTCTCTCTCTTCCTCTCTCCCTCTCTCTATCTCTGTCACTCTCAATAAATAAAAATGAACAACAACAAAAAAATTTTAAAAAATTAAAAAAAGAAAATTCAGATAAAAACACCTCCCCCCACGCCTATTATTTGTAAATTACCAAGGACACATTTTTGTGGGAGAAAAAGTTTTGAAAAGTGTCAAATTTAATGAGTTCTTTCCTGTCCTTCTTCTGCCACTGAAAATGTTTACTACCTGTGGTGATTCTTGGTTTGCAAGATCCTGGCTGGTTCCTGTGAAAGGATTTGTGCCATCTAACAGGTGGTGGTTAATTACCATGATTGATTGGGATCTGAAGTCTTCTACTTTTCTGTAAATCTTAAAGGCTCTCCCTGGGAAATATTGAAAGAAAGGAGCACTTTTCAAACTTCATGGTTTTCAAATGATAAAGAAATAGAATATTATTTGAAGCTTTTTTTTTTTAATTTATAAAAGGTAACACACGAGAGAAGCCAAAGACTGCTGGGAAGGTGCAGAAAATTGGACAAATTTCTTTCCACAAGAGACACCATAACAGTCTACTTCATTGCTATCATTTTGTAACTAAGGTCCAGATTTGCCATATCTGCTCATTTTTAAATACTTTTATTTATTTATTTGAAATTGAAAGAGAGAGAGAGAGAGAGAGAGAGAGAGAGAGAGAGAGAGAGAGAAAGAGAAGCAGAGAGAAAGGGGCAGACACAGAGAGAGAAATGCACATAGCAGGGTCTCCTGCCACTGCAAATGAACAGCACAAGCACACAACACTTCATGTATCTGGCTTTACATAGGCACTGGGTAATTGAACCTGGGTTGTCAGGTTTTTTAAGCAAGTGCCTTTAACCACTGAGTCTTCCCTCCACCCCCATTAGCTTCTTATTTTTTGAAGTCAAAATAGAAATCTGGAATATTCATTTGAAAATGTGTTAATTTTAAACAAAAGCAACTTTTCTAAAAATATAGGAAAATTATGTCCAAAGTGAAATCAATATACCCAGTCCAATTAACCAATGAGCTCCTAGCATAAAACTATTATACAGATAATTTTATTTCAGAATTTTAAACATATTGGGCAGAAAATATTAAATATGACACAGAAGTACCATTAACTATTATATACTTTGGGCCTAGCTCTGTTTTAGGCACTTCAAGATACACAAATAGATGGATAAAGTATGGTAGGTTATGGGCTTTACACATCATCATGGGAGGAATAAAATCATATATATCAAACTAAAAGTATAAATTAAAATGCCAATGATCATGCATTGCAGACTTGATAAGTATTTTCAGTGAACAATAATACATTTAAAATGTGGAAAAATAAATTTGTTAACTTCCTCTCATTGTTCAAAATACTTGAAGGAACCTAAAGGAAGAAAACATTATTTTGGTTTCTGGATTTAGTTCATGGTCTTATGGTTTCATGTTTGTGGGCTATGGTAAGTGCATTCTGGCAGAAGGACATGGTGGAGGAGAGCAAGGGGAACTAATAGGGTAGAGGTGTCAGAGACAAGCTATACCCTTCATAGGCAAGCTCCCAGCCAGGCCCCATCTCCTAGCAGCCCATTCAGAATGAACTCATCAATGGACCCATCCAGTGGTGAAGTTAGCACACTTGTGACCAAATTACAGTTCAATGGTGCTAGCAGCTGGATCAAGCCTTCCATATAAGATCTGTGGGGATATTTCAAGTATCAGCCATAACAATAGCATAGGTAACTTTTATCCTATAGTGTAAATAAAGTCCAGAAAATCTCTATGCTAAGCATTGATAGAGTCTTCCTTCTAGAAATTTTTTTTTTAATTTATTTATTTGAGAGCGACAGACACAGAGAGAAAGACAGATAGAGGGAGAGAGAGAGAGAATGGGTGTGCCAGGGCCTCCAGCCTCTGCAAACAAACTCCAGACGTGTGCGCCCCCTTGTGCATCTGGCTAACGTGGGACCTGGGGAACCGAGCCTCGAACCAGGGTCCTTAGGCTTCACAGGCAAGCGCTTAACCGCTAAGCCATCTCTCCAGCCCTAGAAATTTTTATTTTCTAAGGAATCAATGTCC
Organism: Jaculus jaculus; assembly: GCF_020740685.1. NCBI lineage: Eukaryota > Metazoa > Chordata > Mammalia > Rodentia > Dipodidae > Jaculus > Jaculus jaculus. The sequence goes on along the minus strand of NC_059105.1, from coordinate 86,814,733 downwards.
AAATAAACATTTTAATTTTTCTTTAAAGGTTTTAAGACCCTCTCTTTTACAATCTCTCTCTCACATGCATGCGGCTCTTTCAGTTTTACTTATGCTGTTTTTGGTTGGGTGGGGAACTGTGAACTCATCTTATGTAAGTAGATGGAAATTAGTCATGGACTCAGTAACTTGAACAAAGGGAAATTTTAATTGGAGAGTTCATTTGTAAGTCTCTGTCTTTGTAGTTAAGTGAAGAACCACATTAAAGGAAGTGAACAATTTCTGGGAAATTAAAAGGTGTTGATATTTGCCTTGTATACTTTTGAAATAGCATTCCTCCTATCTACTGAAAAAGCCTTGTTTTCCTGTTAGAAAATTCTCTAGTAGACTTCTTTTTCTTTCTCTAATGGACAAATTCATTCCTTTTCTTGCACTAAGTGGACAATTAGAGTGATCAGAGTCTCAAGTGCCAGGTAGAACAGCTTTCTAGCACCTACCCCACAAGTACATCCAATCATTCTGTTCACTTTGTCCTCTTTCCCCATAAGCATGTTGTATTTTTTTTTCTCAACTAAGGAGCCAGTTAGCTTCATACACATCTATTTTCTGCTTTGTCTCTAATCAAAGGCTGTTCTGAGACTCTACTTGTGATTCAATGGTAAGAAGCATACACTTTATAGGACTTGTTTTAAGAATGAAATTAAATAATGATATGTAGTGTCTTATAGTGTTCACCGCCTGCCTTTACCTTTCTTTACCATTTTCCTCTGTTTTTATTAGTGAATATGGAACAATGGAATAATGGAACAAAGTAAAGGACTTCATCATAACATTTGCATTCATGTATGTAATGTACTTTGATCATATTTAGACCCCTATTACCTTATTCTCTCTTGTTGTTGCTCTCCCTTTTTGCTGGTCCCCTTCTTCCCAAACATCCCCCTTCTATTGCTACTTTACTTTGTTTTTCTGTCCTCTTGTTGGCTGTTTTTTGAAAGTCGTCATAAGTATCTTAAAAGGAAATGTTTTTCTCTTTCAGTGCATCAAGAATTAGAGGTTTGATTGTCTAGGTGTCACAGGGTATCCAGAAAATCATGCTCATTTTAGAGTATAAAATTCGAAGCACATTTGAGCTCTAATTATTGTGAGATTTCTTTAAATATATCAATAGCAAGATAATAATTTTTGAGCTTTACATTGTACAGTGTAGGAAACTTGAGTGATCTGATACAATAACTCTGGCAGACAAATGGAGCTGTAAGCCACCTAGAGAGAGGCATAACGACAAAGGCATAAGAGTAAGAGGAGTTGGGGTATTAATCTACTTTTCTGGGTTTGTGAGTTTTGACAGGAGATACGAGTCTGAGAAGGGATCTGAGTTGAGCAAAGGTTGGGTGTGTGTGTTCAGATTCCAGACAGTAAAAGTAATTCAAGAACCAGTATGATGTGTGTTCCATCCATTTGCTCAAGTCTCCATTTTCTTCTGGAAACTTAAGTCACTTTATATAAGGAAAGCAGCATAGGTGAGCATGTTACTCGGCCTCTCCACATTTACTTTATTCTATTTCCTTTATTGTTTTCTAAAGAAATTATTTTTATTTATTTGTTTGCAAGGAGAGAGAGAGATAGGCACACCAATTCCTCCAGGTTCTGATGCATGTGCTACCTTGTGCATCATTGACTTTGCTAGCTAATGTCTTAACTGCTCAGCCATCACTCCAGCCCCTCCAATTTCATTTCTAATTGAACATAGCATTTGCCCCAGGAAAATCAGTGGAAAGGCCTCAGGGAAATGAATTTAGATTTATGCCTCCAAACAACAGATGACTTTGCCTACAACCCTGAATTCTTTAAGCTATGACCTCCATCCCTACCAAACCTTGAATACTTCAGTTATAAAATGATCACTTCAGGTTTGCAGTGCTTGATAAACCTTAAAAAAATACACATCTGTCTCTCTCCATTTCATTTTTGATAGTCTAGTGGGATTCAGATTTGGAGAAGAATGCTGATTGTTACCTTGCATCATTTGATTACAGCACCTTATTGGCTAAAAGTAAAAATGCATGTTTGAAAGAGAAGGAATGAAAGGTCATCTTTCCAAGGGAGTTAATTTCATGAGATAATAAACAAAATTATATGTCACTGTATGCTTCCTGTTATTTGGTTTCTGATACAATATTTGGGTTAGTCCCTCCTGACTAACTTAAGCAACAGGACTGAAAAGGAGTTTCCAGGAGGCCTAAGAATGTATGTGTGTGCTTTTAGGGTTCTCCATTGACAGGGACTTTAACGTAAAATAGGTCCTGCACCCCAGCCCATGTCTTGCAGTGGGGCTTCTGCCAGCTACACTGTTCCAATTACATGTTGACTAACTTTGTTATGAAGCTTCATTTTCATTGCTCAAGGTAGTAATATAATTTTTTCTCTTTTGAAGGAAACAAAGCATAAAATATTATTAATAAATTCATGCATTATGAGCAAGCACTGAGTTTATTTGCTGCTTTTGAAATGTTAATAATTAAGAGGCAGCAATGCTTGTTTTATGTATTCTAAGAATAAAATGTCACTCAGTACAACTTCTAAACCCTAGCTCAAACTAGTTTTTACCTTGAAACTCTTACAGTTCAGTTCCCTTTATCCATATACATAGATATGAACATTTGGGGTGAAATGGTGCTATATAAATCATCTCAAAACAAAGATACTTATGTTGCTATTTTGAATATCATGTCATAATAGCAGTGGTTACAGCATATGGAGGAAAGGCATGGTGGAATAGCACTCAAGAGTCATCAGATAGGCCATGAGAGCAAATGAGTGTTTTATTTATAGTATATATCATTGCCTTTTGATGAACATATTGTGTAATTACTTGAGAATTGTAGAAATGGAAGGATAAAAGAAAAGGAGGAAAGGAGGAAGGGAGGAAGGGGTGAATGGAGGGAAGAAGGAAGGGAGAGAGAGAAGGAGGGAAAGTTGTAAGAAGGAAGGAAGGAAGGAGGGAAGGGGAAGAAAGGAGGGAGGGGAAATGAGGAAGAGAGGGAGACAGGGGAGTCTGTGCTTGTCATTTCCTACTTAAAAGTCTCTTGGAATCATTTTCTATATCTGTAAAGTTAGGGGTTTGAAATATGACCCCTATGTTTGCTTAGCTCTGCATTTTCTGACTGGATCTGAACAAAGTGTACTGTACCAGTCTTTCACATTGGCTCTCCAAAACTTTTGTGCCTCATCAAATCCTGTCAGTTATAAGAGGGAACATGGTGTAATGGAAATCGAGAGTCTGCCTTAGACTGAGTCCTAAGGCCAGCGCCTCCTGAGCCTGGTTTCTTTAGCTGTCACAGAGGGACACCAGCCTTATTGGGGAGAGCTATGGGTACAGACTGACATAAAGCGTCTAGTCTGGTGCCAGGCTCTCAGCTCTTTGTCAGGATTTTAGGCATGCAATATATTATTACACATGGAAACTGTTTTGTTAGAACATTTAATAGCTGAGCAAGTGAAGATTAGCATGAATTAATTAGCCAGAGCACAGATTAATTGGATTTCAGAATTTGAAGGGACCTTTGAATCTTTTAGTCCAAGTCTCTTATTTTATAAATGAAAGAAAAGAAATTCCAACTTGTACTGATTTCCTGAGACCACTCCATTGGTGAGCTGCAAAACTCGGAGTGAAAGTCTGGCCTCACAGCTACCGAAAGCAGCTGTAAAATTCTGGCACCACAACTATCCTTCTTGATATAGTTCAGGCCTATTTACTCAGGAAGACAAATGGTGGCAATGCACTTTCTCCGTCTTGATAGCCTGACACTTTTCTCCATCCCTGTTATTTACTGGGTTTTATGGCATTCAAATAGCTGAGAAGGTGCCTAAGGTCTATTTGCAGAGAATAAAAGTAGCTTTTCAGGGCTGGAGAGATGGCTTAGCGGTTAAGCACTTGCCTGTGACGCTTAAGGACTCCAGTTCGAGGCTGGATTCCCCAGGACCCATGTTAGCCAGATGCACAAGGGGCGCACACGTCTGGAGTTCGTTTGTAGTGGCTGGAAGCCCTGGCGCGCCCATTCTCTCCCCCCCCCCGCCTCTCTCTCTCTCTCACCCTCCTCCCTCCTCCTCCCTCCCTCCCTCCCTCCCTCCCTCCCTTCCTCCCTCCCTTCCTTCCTCCCTCCCTCCTTCTCTCTGTCACTTTCAAAGAAATAAGTAAAAATAAAAAAGTTTTTAAAAAGTAGCTTTTCACAAAGGGCTATTGGCATTCTCCTCAGGGACCACAATAAAAAATCTTTACCACAGGAAAGTAAGTTAGGTCTGCAGTAAACTTAGATTCTTGGTAACATGGTTCATAGTAGCACAATTCATATGTTCTGAGGGACAATGGCTCTCCTTGCTTTCCACATGGCTAGAATTGTTAATTTGCTAACAATAGTCTAAAAGTCTCCCTATAAAACTGACACATACCATCTTTTTATTGCTGATTCAAAATGCTAATTACAACAGCCATTAGAAAGCTACTGTCCCACGTGGATTTTGAATCTGAAGACACTATCAGGTGTGGTTCCTGTTTTTCTTGTGGGTGTCTGGGTGGAAATTTGCATACAAGTAGTTTAGTACTGGCAGAGAGATGAGCTAGGGAATGGAAAAACTGAAAGCAATGGGCAGGTCCTAAGCCCACATTCACATCCCCTGATGAGTAACCAGATCAGCTCCAAAAAGATCAATCACATCATCCACTAGTCACACTGGACCCCCCCTTTCCATATACTGCATGCTGTGATGTCATGAGGATGAATGGAAAGTTAGTATCAGAAAGTCTTACTGGATAAAAAAAAAGTCTGGGATAGTCATCTACAATTCTGTGAGATACAGATTGTATCAGTCTTCCACACCTTGCTTTGATAATTGTGAAAATGACTGCCTTGTTCTAAGAAAAGAGAGCCTGTTCCTCAGCAGCACTGGGTAGAGGGCACATTTGAGAGGATATTGGGTCAGAAACAAAATACCTGGGCTTATTTGATCTTAGGAAAATTTCTTGAATTCTCTGAAACTTAATTTCTGAATCTAATAAATATAAAAAAGTTTTTATTCATTTCATGAGGTCATTTTATAATAATGGTTTATAAAAGTGCTTGGGATTAAGTCCAAATAAATGTCATCATTTATCTACCAGATAACAAAATCATTTAAGTTACAAAATCAGAGTCTTGGTAGGCAGTGGTTAGACCACAGTTCACACCAAAAAGCAACAATAATATTTCTATTAAATTTAATTGTTTAGTACTGATGTTGATGCTGCTGTATTTTATTAATGATTTTCAGTACAAATGACTCCTTGGACCTCTCCCCCTTCCCAGTTCCTGCAGTCATTTTAACTTCAGAACATGTTTATGAAGGCCAGCCACCAGGTACTGTGGGTGCCAGGGCTGTTTCGGGTAGTGTGGTAATGTAGAGGGCAATGGGAGATTCCTGTCCTCGTTCAGTTTACATTCTGCCAGAGGCTTGAAGATGCTGAAGATGGGGGATAGTGATAAATATTTAAAAAAATTATATATTGTTACATGGTGATAAATATACAAAAGGAAGGTAGACCAGGCAAGGAGAACTGGGGGATCAGATAAGGAACAATTCTCAGTCGGATGATTAAACTTTACTAGAAGCTGACAGTTGAGTAAGCAACTCATGTTGGTAAGAGAATTTAGAGGGAAAGCGGGCAAGTAGAAGAACTAGAGAGAGAGTTGTCCTATGAAGTGTGAATGGAGAGATGTTTACCCTTGGTCGACTTGAATGGACTGACAGGTGCCTAGCACCAGAGAAGCAAACTCTAAGGTCGTCTTTGTGCTCATTTTCAAAGATGATGACTATGTTAGAAAGGCTCTGAGAGAATGAATGAACTAGAACTTGGATGGATTAATATGATTAATAAGATGTCATTGTTCAGCAGTAGTGAGAGTTAGGAGGTAGGGCCCAGTTAGAGGAAGTAGGTTACTGGGAATGTGATACTAGGGTACTTTTCTGGATCTTTCTCTTGCCTCCTCCTGGGTACTCCTCGGCTCCACTACCTTTCTGCCAAGATGTGACCAACAGCATTGAACTGTGTTGTCACACAGCCATGAGGTTGTACCTGAGCCCGGTGCCCCACAGTCATGACATTCTACCTGAGCCCTGTGTCCCAGTCAAGACGTTCTACCTGAGCCCTGTACCCCCACAGTCATGTCGTTTTACCTGAAACCCGTGCTCACACAGCCATGTCGTTCTACCTGAGCCCCATGCCCCACAGTTATGATGCTCCACCTTAGCCCTATGCCTCCACAGTCACGACTTTCTACCTGAGCCCCATGCCTCCATAGTCATGACGTTCTACCCGAGCCCCATGCCTCCACAGTCACGACTTTCTACTCGAGCCCCATGTCCCACAGTCACAGTCATGACATTTTACCTGAGCTCTGTGCTCCCATAGCCATGATGATGTTCTACCTGAGCTGTTGTGGACTGGAATTGGGATCTAAGGTTACATTTCTCTCTTTTAAGTTGTTTGTGTCAGCCATTCTGTCACCGCAATGCAAAAAGTAAACAAGGGATAGAGAGATGGTTAGCAGTTAAGGCACTTATCTATAAAGCCTAATTTGCAGTGGCTGGATACCCTGGTGCACCTAGTATCTCTCTCTCTCTCTCTCTCTCTTTCTCAACTCTTTCTCTCAAAATGGATAAATAAAATGAAAAATGTTTTAAAAAGTAAACAACACAGATTATTTTAAGAACATGGGCTTTTTATTCTTAAGGTCTCAGTGTATGCTGGAGGAATTTGAGCATAGAAGTGACTTGATCCACTTTGTATACTTTTTTAATTTTAACTTTTTAAATTTTCTTATAAGTAACAACTCCTATGATTGTAAACAATATCTCATGGAAATTCCCTCCCTTACCCTGCAGTTTCCCCTTTGAAACTCCATTCTCCATCATATACCCTCCCCTTCTGAATCAGTCTCTCTTTTATTTTGATGTTATCATTGTTTCCTCCTATTATGATGGTCTTGTGTAGGTAGTGTCAGGCACTGTGAGGTCATGGATATTCAGGCCATTTTGTGCCTGGAGGAGCACGGTGTAAGGAGTCCTACCCTTCCTTTGCCTATTACACTCTTTCAGCCACCTCTTCCGCAATGGACCCTAAGCCTTAGAAGGTGTGATGGAGATATTGCAATGCTGAGCACTCCTCTGTCACTTCTTCTCAGCACTGTGATGCCTTCTGAGTCTTCCCAAGGTCACTGGCATCTGAAAAGAGAAAGTTTTTTAACAAAAAAGTGAGAGTAGCATTGATATATGGGTATGAACATTAAGAGAAGTGCTTACTGGGTAGTTTGGTGAACATAGTATATACTTTTAGCCAGACAGCAGCAGAGGTTACACCCCTAGGGCTCATGACTACCCCTGTTGTAGGCTTTCAGTATCAGGGATGTATTCCCTCCCATCGAGTGGGCCTCCAGTCAATTTAGAGGGCAGCTGGTTTCTCCCATAACAGACATGTTGCTATTTCACCCATTGGCTCATTTGGCCTGGCTGGCCAAATATAAGGCTTGCAGTGTCCACTATTGAGTATCTTCACTGGTGATTTCTCTCTTTCCAATTGACCTGTATGCAGTGTGGCTTTTCCCAGCTTTCTGTCAGCTGGTCTACATGGAGGAGCTTTTCAGCTCAGTTCCAACAGGATTTCTCAGTTATCTTGCAGCCCAAGTATGAGGAGTCATAAGCAATAGGGTCTTACCATCTCTTCCTGGTGGGAGACCAAGGGCCTTGGCAATGGCCTATAATGTTTTATGGGCATCAGGGACCTCCCTGGCCATCAACTCACTGGAATTATCCCATCCCTGGCACTAAAAATTTTCTAGTAACAATCTATGGCTCCTGAGTGTTCCATTGTCCAAAAAAGCAGGTTTCCATATGATTTACTTATATCCTCTTAGATTTTGATTAGCCCTCCCTCCACCTTTCCTTTACTCAATCTCTTCCCCTGACCTCACTTAGGCCTTTTAAATCTGTTCTTCTCCTTACATATATACAATACTATCCTATTAAGCTCCCCTCCCTTCCTTTCTATTTCCTTCATATCTCCTTTATAGCTTACTTGCTTCTTCTATTTTATATTTTTATGATCTCTCTGGGGTAGTCTGTTTTCTGTTACTATAATGATATGCCTAAAGCTGAGTGAGTACCATACAGAACAGAAAAAAAAAAATTTGTCTGTGTGGGAGGAGTTTTGCTGTTGGGTCTCATTCTAGCCCAGACTGACCTGAAATTGATTATGTAGTTCTGAGGGGTAGGGGAGGGCTTGAACTCACACTTACCTCTGCCTTCCAAGTGCTGGGATTAAAGTCATGTGCTGTACCACGAAAAGAACTTTATTTATGTCATAGGTTCCAGAGGGTTACCTTGGCTCTGGTGAAGACCTTTAAGAAGACAGAATCAACCTGGTGCATGGGGATGGTACCTTAAGAGACCACCTTGCCTGATAGGAAGTTAGAGCAAGGGTGGAGCCATATGAATTTCCTCTCCAAGGACAGTGTTCTCTGAACCCTGAGCATGTCCTACAGTCCTGTGTCTTTATGGCTCTGCCACTTCTTATATCAGCCACTGAATACCAAACTTCCAGCACATGATCCCTGGAGATAAATCATATCCAAACCACAGTAATGACTCTGCCTTTCTTGAAAAGTAAGTACAGGGCAGCAGGGTGGAGATATGCATGATGGGGTAACTGCAGAAATGTAGGTGTGGGATAGTGGCTCATTTCATACTGTGGAGTGAGGACAGTCAGAGCAAAGCCATGTGCCTGCTCTAGAGATATCTTCTTTTACTTGAGTAGAAATTCTATGTATGTTTAGGGTTCACTATGGCTGTGCCATGCTCATCAGAAAGATGCTTCAAAGTACATTCTGAGATGAGAGATTATAACCTAGTTCTACTGACAATCTTGTAATGTGCCTTTTCCAAAAATTGATGAAATATTTCCTTAATTTAGCATTTTACATTTGAAACATGGAGAAATAGCGCTATGTGATAGGCATCTTAAAACCAAATCTTGTATCTGAATTCATGTTCTTCTCTAAGAATAAAATGATTTTTTAAAATTTATAGTAGAGTATGAACTTTATGTAATGTGACTCCTCCAAGCAAAAGATTGGAAATTTTGTGTGTTTTAGCGTGAGGGCTTGCTTCTGGCTCCCCACTTACAAGCTGTGGGTTAGATATGTTGCTGTGAGTAGTAGAGTCATGTGGAGGAAGCTGGAGAGATGGCTTGGCGGTTAAAGGACTTACCTGCAAAGCCGAATGCTCTGGGTTGGACTCCCAAGTACCCATGTAAAGCCAGATACACAAAGTGGTACATGAATCTGGAGTTTGTCTGCAGTGGCTGGAGGCCCTAGTGTGCCCAATTTCTCGTTCTCTGCTCCCCCCCCATCTCCCCATCTCTCTATATATGTATCTATTATCTATCATATTTCTATCTATCTCTCTGTATATATAAATCTTCTAGCATTAGTGGCTTAGATGTAAAGCGAACTATTTAACAGTGAAAAAATACGGCTGTTCAGCTTCCAACAAAATATGAAAACAGAATGTTATTTTCCTTCCATAAAGTAGAAGAATAACAGGGCATTTCTTTCTGTCTCAGAGAAGCCTAAACATATTTGAGGATCTTTGTAATTTTCTATGGTAACATAGGGCTTCTACCAAGTTTGTAGATAGGATTTTCCCCATTACATGAAGGCTATGTAAGTATGTGGGTCCTCAAGGCCTCTGAAAGCTATATATACCTCTGAGTCCTAGTTTGCTCAGTCTCTTCCAATTCAGTCAACTTGAAATCTTCAAAGAAACCCTGTGCAAGTGCTGTGGTTCCAAAGCTTGTGTTCACTCCTAACAAGTAACTGTTGAAAGCTAATGTCCAATATAGTCATATTAAGAGTAAGGAACTTACCTACAAAAGCAAGCCCATCAGGATTACAGCAGATTATTCAACACAAACTTTTAAAGCCAGAAGGGCTTGGAGTGATATATTCCAAGTTCTGAAAGATAACAACTGTCAACCAAGGTTACTTTATCCTGCAAAGTTATCCATCCAAATAGATTGAGAAATAAAGACAATCCATGACAAAAGCAGGTTAAAGGAGTATCTGAAGACAAAACCAGCTCTACAGAAAATACTTGATAGAATCCTCCATGCTGAACAAAAGGAAAAGCACACATATAAGGAACCTAGAAAAAACCAGCTATACTCAAATACCAGTTAACAGAAGAGAGCACAGGTAGAACAAGTATCACACACACACACACACACAAATGGCAAACATAAATACACAACTTTCAAGAATATCTCTTAATATCAACGGTCTCAATGCCCCAACGAAAAGACATAGATTTGCAGACTGGGTTAAAAAGCAGGATCCTACAATTTGTTGTCTCCAAGAAACTCACCTTTCTACAAAGGATAGACATTATCTTAGGGTGAAAGGTTGGAAGACGGTGTTTCAAGCAAATGGGCCTAGAAAACAAGCAGGGGTTGCTATCCTAATATCAGACAGGGTAGACTTTAGTCCGACGTTAGTCAAAAAAGATAAGGAAGGTCACTTTATATTGATTAAGGGCACACTCCAACAGGAGGACATTACAATCCTAAACATATATGCACCTAACATGGGGGCTCCCAAATTCGTCAAACAAACACTATTAGAACTAAGGTCACAGATAACACCAAACACAGTGGTGGTGGGTGACTTTAACACCCCACTCTCATCAATTGACAGGTCATCCAGGGAAAGAATAAACAGAGAGGCATCTGGACTAAATGAGGTCATAGAAGGAATGGACCTAACAGATATATACAGGACATTTCATCCAAAGGCTGCAGAATATACATTCTTTTCAGCAGCACATGGAACATTCTCTAAAATAGACCATATATTAGGACACAAAGTGAATCTTAACAAATTCAGGAAAATTGAAATAATTCCTTGCATTCTATCTGACCACAATGGAATTAAACTACACATCAGTAGCAAGAAAGGCTATAGAGCATACACAAAATCATGGAAACTAAACAATACACTACTAAATGATGAGTGGGTCAATGAAGAAATCCAAAAGGAAATCAAAAAATTTATAGAGTCAAATGATAATGAGAACACAACATACCAAAATCTCTGGGACACAATGAAGGCAGTTCTAAGAGGTAAATTTATAGCCTTAAGTGCCTATATTAAGAAATTAGAAAGGTCGCAAGTAAACGACCTAATGCTTCGCCTTAAAGCCTTGGAAAAAGAAGAACAAGGCAAACCAAAAAGTAGTAGACGGGAAGAAATAATAAAGATTAGGGCAGAAATTAATGAAACAAAGAGTTGGTTCTTTGAAAGGATAAACAAGATTGATAAACCCTTAGCAAATCTGACCAAAAGAAAGAGAGAAGAGACACAAATTAATAAAATCAGAGATGAACAAGGTAACATCACAACAGATTCCAGAGAAATTCAAAAAATTATAGGGACATACTATAAAAGCATATACTCCACAAAGTATGAAAATCTGAAAGAAATGGATGATTTCCTTGATCTATATGACCTACCTAAATTAAATCAAAATGAGATTAATCACTTAAATAGACCTATAACAAACATGGAGATCCGAGCAGTTATCAATAATCTCCCAACTAAAAAAAGCCCAGGCCCGGATGGATTCACTGCTGAATTTTACCAGACTTTTAAGGAAGAGCTAACACCATTGCTTCTTAAGCTTTTCCAGGAAATAGAAAAAGAAGGAATCCTACCAAACTCCTTCTATGAGGCCAGCGTCACCCTGATACCAAAACCAGGCAAAGATAGAACAAAAAAAGAAAATTACAGACCAATCTCCCTCATGAACATAGATGCAAAAATTCTCAACAAAATATTGGCAAACAGAATACAAGAGTATATCAAAAAGATCATTCACCCTGACCAAGTAGGCTTTATCCCAGAGATGCAGGGATGGTTCAACATACGCAAATCTATAAATGTAATACATTACATAAATGGGTTGAAGGACAAAAATCACATGATCATCTCATTAGATGCAGAGAAAGCATTTGACAAGATCCAACATCCCTTCATGATAAAAGTCCTACAGAGACTGGGAATAGAAGTAACATATCTCAATATAATAAAGGCTATTTATGACAAGCCTACAGCCAACATATTACTAAATGGGGAAAAACTGGAAGCTTTTCCACTAAAATCAGGAACAAGACAAGGGTGTCCACTGTCTCCACTTCTATTTAATATAGTTTTGGAAGTCTTAGCCATAGCAATAAGGCAAGAGACACACATAAAAGGGATACAAATTGGAAAGGAAGAAATCAAGTTATCATTATTTGCAGATGACATGATTCTATACATAAAGGACCCTAAAGACTCTACTAGCAAGCTGTTAGAGCTGATCAAAACCTACAGCAATGTAGCAGGATACAAAATAAATACACAGAAATCAGTAGCCTTCGTATATGCTAACAACAAGCACACAGAGGATGAAATCAGAGAATCACTCCCATTCACAATTGCATCAAAAAAAATAAAATACCTTGGAATAAACCTAACCAAGGAAGTAAAGAATCTATACAATGAGAACTTTAAAACACTCAAGCGAGAAATTGCAGAAGATACTAGAAAGTGGAGAAACATCCCTTGTTCCTGGCTTGGAAGAATCAATATCGTGAAAATGGCAATCTTACCTAAAGCAATCTACACATTTAATGCAATCCCTATCAAAATTCCAAAGGCTTTCTTCATGGAAATAGAAAAAACAATCCAAAAATTCATTTGGAATCACAAAAAACCTCGAATATCTAAAATAATACTGAGCAACAAAAAAGAGGCTGGTGGTATCACCATACCTGATTTTAACCTATATTACAGAGCCATAGTAACAAAAACAGCATGGCACTGGCACAAAACCAGACATGTAGATCAGTGGAACAGAATAGAGGACCCAGATGTAAGCCCAAGTAGCTATAGCCACCTGATATTCGATAAAAATGCCAAAAATACTCATTGGAGAAGAGACAGCCTCTTCAGCAAATTGTGTTTTGAAAACTGGATAAATATCTGCAGAAGGATGAAAATAGATTCTTCTCTCTCGCCATGCACAAGAATTAAGTCCAAATGGATTAAAGACCTTAACATCAGACTGGAAACTTTGAAACTGCTAGAGGAAAAAGTAGGGGAAACCCTTCAACATATTGGTCTTGGCAAAGACTTTCTGAATACAACCCCAATTGCTCAGGCAATAAAACCACAGATTAACCACTGGGACCTAATGAAATTACAAAGATTTTGCACCGCAAAGGACACAGTGAAAAAAGCAAAGAGGCAACCTACAGAATGGGAAAAAATCTTTGCCAGCTATATATCTGATAGAGGATTAATATCTAGGATATACAAAGAACTCAAAAAGTTAACTAATAAAGAATCAAACAAGCCAATCAAAAAATGGGCTAAGGAGCTAAATAGAGAGTTCTCAAAGGAAGAAATACGAATGGCATATAAGCACCTAAAAAAATGTTCTACATCACTAGTCATCAGGGAAATGCAGATTAAAACTACATTGAGATTCCATCTCACTCCTGTCAGATTGGCCACCATCATGAAAACAAATGATCATAAATGTTGGCGGGGATGTGGAAAAAAAGGAACCCTTCTGCACTGCTGGTGGGAATGCAATCTGGTCCAGCCATTGTGGAAAACAGTGTGGAGGTTCCTAAAGCAGCTAGAGATTGATCTACCATATGACCCAGCTATAGCACTCCTAGGCATATATCCAAAGGACTCATCTCATTTCCTTAGAAGTACATGCTCAACCATGTTTATTGCTGCTCAATTTATAATAGCTGGGAAATGGAACCAGCCTAGATGTCCCTCAACAGATGAGTGGATAATGAAGATGTGGTACATTTATACAATGGAGTTCTACTCAGCGGTAAAGAAAAATGAAGTTATGAAATTTGCAGAAAAATGGATGGACCTGGAAAGTATTATACTAAGTCAGGTAACCCAGGCCCAGAAAGCCAAGCGCCACATGTTCTCTCTCATATGGGGATCCTAGCTACAGATGACTGGTCTTCTGTGTGAGAATGAAAATACTTAGTAGCAGAGGCCAGTAAGTTAAAAAGGAGACATAAAGGGTGGAGAAAGGAAGGGAGGAGGATACTTAATAGGTTGATATTGTATATATGTAATTACAATGATTGTAATGGGGAGGTAATATGATTGAGAATGGAATTTCAAATGGGAAAGTGTGGGGGTGGGGAGGGAGGGAATTACCATGGGATATATTTTATAATCATGGAAAATGTTAATAAAAATTAAAAAAGAAAAAGAAAAAAAAGCTGGACGTGGTGGCGCATGCCTTTAATCCCAGCACTTGGGAGGCAGAGGTAGGAGGATTACTCAGAGTTCAAGGCCACCCTGAGACTCCATAGTGAATTCCAGGTCGGCCTGGGCTACAGTGAGACCCTACCTCGGAAAAAAAAAAAAAAAAGAGTAAGGAACTGGGGAAGTGATTGGGTTAAGGGGGCAGAGTCCTCCTGAATGGGATCATTGCCCTTATAAAAAAGGTCTCAAGATGCTTCTTCAACACATCTGCCATGTGAAGATGCAATGAGAAGGTCCCATTTGCAAAACAGACAGAGCCCTCAGGCTTGTGTGCTCTAGAACTGTGAGAAATAAATTTATGATGTTTATAAAGTACCCAGTCTAAAGTATAGCTATAGCAGCCCAATGAACCAAAATAGTTGGATGTCATAAAATTCAGACCTGCATCTATCCTTATAGCTACATATATGTGCAAGTATGCAACAGACTTGGATAAATAAAAACAATGCTTTTAATCTTTAAAAAAAAAAAAAAAAAACTTTTGGCCAGGCGTGGTGGCACAAGCCTTTAAGCCTTTAATCCCAACACTCGGGAGGCAGAAGTAGCAGGATTGCCATGAGTTTGAGACCACCCTAGAGTACATAGTGAATTTCAGATCAGCCTGAGATAGAGTGAGACCCTAACTCAAAAAAACAAACAAACAAACAAAACCAATCCTTTGAAGGAGGAGAGCACAGACAAATAGACAATAATTTTTATATTTTCAGGTCATAACTGTAAGTTAAAATTGATCTAAAAATTACAAGATATTAGTTAAAGACTTAACAGCACAGCCATATCTTTAAAAAAAAAAAAAAAAACAACAAATAGGCCTACACAGAGTTTGCATGCCACTGCTTTCTGAGATTTCATCTTCTGTAATCTCCACTGTAGAAAGATTTAACATAACATAATCCCCCCAAAACACATAAAATGTAAACTATACATTTATTTGGAACTTGGACATCAATTCTAAAAAATAAATCCACTGTAATCAATCTAATTAAAGGACCTTCAGAGTATATTATTTATAGGTATTTTGATGTATTATTATTATTATTGTTATTGTTTTTTCAAGGTAGGGTCTCAATTTAGTCCAGGCTGACCTGGAATTCACTCTGTAGTGTCAGAGTGACCTGGAACTAATGGTAATCCTATTACCTCTGTCTTCCATATGCTAGGATTAAAGGTGTGCACCACCCCTTCTGGCTGATGTATTGTTTTTATCAACTGAAAAATGAAATAGAATTGTAAAATCTTTTTTTCTTTTGTTTGGTTTTTCAAGGTTGGGTCTCACTCTAGCCCAGGCTGACCTGGAATTCACTATGTAGTCTTAGGGTGGCCCTGAACTCATGGTGATCCTCCTACCTCTGTCTCCCTTGTACTGGGATTAAAGGCATGCACTATCATGCCCAGCCTGTAAACTCTTTTTTTAAAGTGCACTGATTTTTGAATATTTTATTTATTTGTTATTTATTTATCTATTTGACAAAGAAAGAGGGAGAGAGAGAGAGAGAGAGAGAGAGAGAGAGAGAGAGAGAGTGAGAATGGGCATGCCAGGGCCTCCAGCCACTGCAAATGAACTTCAGATGCATGTGCCCCCTTGTGTATCTGGCTTACGTGGTTCCTGGGGAATCGAACCTGGGTCCTTTGACTTTGCAGGCAAATGCCTTAAACACTAAGCCATCCCTCCAGCCCTGTAAACTCTTTTTGGAAGGAAATCACCGTCAAAATCTATGCATCCAATGCTAATCTCTGTAGCTTAATGAAACTTCTGTCTTAAGATTCCAATGACTATTATGTCACCCAAACAAATAGCACTTAGGGTTTCATGAAACATTTGCTGGATCTAAAAATAACAGTTTTATAGGTTTTAAGACATCAAGAGTACTTAAGCTTATAAATATGTACCTATAAGGCCCTTTAATATATCATCAAAACATTCACATTCACACTCTAAATGGATATACCAACATTACATTAAAGCAAAAATAAGAATAATGAAAATTGGAGTGGCCACAAGTTATATATATTTGTAATTTTATGTTATCTTTCTGTTTCTTTGATCATGAGTTGCTGACTCATGCTTATTGTATCAGGAAAATTAGGAGAAGCTGTTGAGTTCCTCATGTCCTAGGAGCTCTACACACAAGACTCACAGTTGTCCATGTCCCCAGGCTTAGCTTGTGCAAAGATTAACCTGTTGTGGACAAGTATAATTTCCACCTTGGAGGACACTTTATACTTATACCACAAATGGCATGAAAACAAGCAGCAAAATTTCTGCTTCAGAGCAACTTTATTTACAGCACCATCCAGAAGGTTTGGTTTGAACGATTGATTGTTTCTCAGTGAACCCAACATTAGATCACTGCTGCACTAAGTACTAGCAGGAAAGCTGGACGGGTGACAGAATTGATTGGCTTAACTCGTTTTGTGCCCCATTCTCTTCTAAGGTACTGAGAACATGGGGTGAACAAAATACCAATTTCTGTCCACAGGCATTTGTTGTTCTAGGAAAATTTAAAATACAAATGCTACCATATACTTTATATATTCATTAGGAAAGGGAGATAAATAGGTTGATGTGGGGAAATAGATACATAATATGCATTTTAGGGGGCTGAGTAGATGAGTTAGCCATTAAAGGTGCTTGCTTGCAAGACTTCCATCCTGAGTCAATTCCCCAGCACCCATCCATGTAAGGCTGAGCACAAAGTGATACCTGTGTCTGTAATCGCATTGTGCTTATAGCAATGGGAAGCAGAGCCAAGAGAATCCAGAAGCCTGTGGGCCAGCTAGACGAGTATACATACAGTGGCAAAAGCAAGGGAGGCCCTGACTCGGGAAAGACAGAACAGGATAAATACCTTCTGATATTGTCCTCAGACCACCACATGTGCACCATGTGCATACTCCTGTATTCCCACGTACATAACAAACATCCACACATGCATACATATATACACAAATAATCAAAACAGAATATGCCTTTTAAGTTAGAATTGTGTGAAAAGCACAGGGTTGATTAGGACAGATTCTGCTTTATACATTGACTTGTTTTTCAGTCCATAAATCTATGTTGCAATGCTGCTTTCTGCCCAATGCAGTAATAATAAAGTAATCAGTATACCTAATAAAATATTTCCATATGAACCATCTGAAGCCTCGGTCAGAAAATTAATTTGTACTGGTTGAATAGTGTGACCATACAGTGAACTGTACAAGAACTACATAATAAATATCATAAAGTGGTGCTTCTTTTCATCCATGGTAAACATGAAGCTGTTCCTCTGGGTCAAATGGTAATGGTCACCAAAATGATGGTGTGATTTCCTCTCTTCCTATGGGAGATGGGAGGGGATTTCAAGTTATTAGAAACATTTGATTGCTTCTTTAATGTTGAGCTTCGCCAGTATTCTGTTGTGTCTGGCCTTACATTTAGGCTGCCAGGTAAGGAAGGTGCTTTATCATGAGTAATTAGGAACAATAGGGAAATAATGTAATAAGAATGTACAGGAGGCTTGTTTCCAAATGTGGCATATATTGTGGGTATGAAGAAGATTAACCATGTAAGATGATGACAAGCTATGACCTGTATGGAAAGAGAGAGGACTGGCAGTCAGCTCTGTGACCTTTTCATCCCCTTGGCCACATCCAGAAAATAATTGCAGGCTTCATGATTGTTCTTCAATAAGCCTACAATTTATTTTATATAAAACATTGCTGTGTGTGGTGGTGCACACCTTTAATCCCAGCACTAAAGAGGCAGAGGTAGGAGGATCTCTGAGTGTTTCAGACCATCCTGAGACTACATAGTGAATTTCAGGTCAGCCTGAGCCAGAGACCCTACCTCAAAGAACAAAAAACAACAACAAAAAAGAATCAACAAAAATATTCACTGTTAATGATCCAAGATGGAGTCCACCTAACCTCATCTCACTTCAAGGGGAAGAAAAGGCAAGACCCCTAAGGTTTGGGGTGGGAGGGGATATTTTTTGTTTATGGGTTTTCTAATCCTAGTAGGCTTCAGTGGGAGGTTTATGGAGGAGCAAAATAGGGAATCCCCTGATTTCCACATTCTCGGGTAGCCCACCAGTCCACCCTCAAGCAGCGGTCCTAGCCACAGTCCCAGTAGGAGGTCCCTCCTGCACTAACTGCAGGCCAAGGGGACCTAAGCCAGCAGGCTAGGTCCTCTGCCCTAGGCTTTTCTGCCACCGGGCACAGTGCCACAGGCACGATAGATATCCCATCGGTACCTCCTAGCCTTGCTGACCCTTGCACATGATCACTGTTAACACCAAGCCTTGCTGTCCCTCGCCCATGCACATGATAGCCATTCCCACTCAGTCTTGCAGTCCCTCACCAGCACCGTGATTGCTGTTCTGCCTCCAGTCTTACTGTCCCCCAGCCGTGTGCTTGATCGCTGTTCCACCCCAGCCTTGCTGTCCCCAGCATATGCACAATAACCATTCTCCCCAGCCTTTCTGTCCCCATTGGCATGTGTGTGATTGCTCTTCTTGCCCAGGCTTGCAATCCCCCATTCATGATTGGGTGGCTCAGTTGCCATTACCACCCAGCCCATCTGAGCCCAGCATGCAATTGCCATCCCACTTGCTGCTGCCCCCTCCCACCACTGAACAGGGACCAAGCTAGTGTCCCACCCTAGCCTTTCTGAATTCCATAGGTGATCAACATCTCACTCACCATCCCCCCACCCCTGGTGAGCAGGCTAGCATCCCACTCCCTAGGCTTTCTGAAACATTGTGATGGGCAGAACACAGAAAAAAGGAATAGCATGAAAAATCAGATGCAAGTAAATCCAGCTAGATTGCCCAGTCCCACAATGGAGGTCTCTAATCAAAACATGCAAGAGACAATGGGATCAGAACCCCAAAATGAAAAAAGAAACTATATAACCCTGGTCAAGCAAATAGAAGAACTTGTCTAATCTAGTGACATACTAGAGAAGAACTAGGAAGGGTTTTGAAGATAGTTAAAATATCTGAAGGAGAGTGATAAAAAAGAGTAACCAGTTGGCTAAGCTCAATGAAGACACAAAAAGAAAAAAAAAAAAAAATAGAAGGATGAACTCCAAGAAGCATTAAGATAATCAGAAAATGATGTGAAAGGGAACTTGACAGAGGGTTGGAAACTATAAATAAAAAAGTAGAAAATATGAACCAAATGGAACAAGCCCAAAACTCTATAAATGCTCTCCAGAATAATAAGCCATGTGGAGGAAAGAAACTCAGAAATGGAAGACAAAACAGAAGAAACAGTTCATGAATCCAAAAGTTTCAACAAGTTCAAAAATTTCTATGAACAGATCATCAGGAAGCTGTGGGATACCCATAAGCATCCCAACATTTGATCATGGGAATGATGAAGGGAAAGAAATTCAAAACTTATTCAACAAAATTATTGAAGAATATTTTACCCAAACTCTCAGGAAAAAGTCCCATCAAGTTACAAGAAGCTAGCATAACTTCAAACAGACTGGACCAAAGCAGAAATCCTCCAAGACATATTATCATTAAGACTCTAAACATCAATCACAGAGAAAGTCCTAAAGGCAGGGAGAAAAAATACATTACATATAAAGGAAAACCCATCATAATTACTTCAGATTTCTCAATGGAAACCCTAAGTGCCAGAAAGGCCTGGAATGGAACACTGCAAACTAAGAACTTATGGCTTCCAACCCAAACTACTCTACCCAGCAAAAGTATCCCTCATAATATATGGTGAAAGAAAATCTTTCCACAATAAAACTCAGCTATACAACTATATGAGCACAAAGCCAAACCTACAGAGAGTTCTTCAGGGACTGCTCCACACAGAAGAATCAAATAACCAACCTCAAGTGCCTATGAGAAGCAGACCACAATAACCAAACATCAAGAAGGCACAAAAACTACAAAGGCCAAGAAAACACCAAACCACATAAACCAAGACATTATGGCAGATAGTAAATCAAACCTCAAAGTTATTACCCTAAATACTAATGGCCTTAACTCACCCATCAAGAGAAATAAGCTAACAAGGCTGATCATGAAATTAGACCCTTAAATCTGCTGTCTTCAAGAAACCCACCTCACCAAAAAAGAAGACACCTCCTCAGGGCAAAGGGGTGAAAAATGATATTCCAAGCAAATGGAAATAAGAAGCAAGCTGGTGTAGCTATACTTGTATCAGATAAAATATACTTCAAACCAAAAGTAATCAAAAAAGTCAAAGAAGGCCATTTTTTACTTATCAAGGGAATGATCGCACAAGAAGATATCACAATCATTAATCTTTATGCACCAAATACAGGTGCACAACAATTTATAACACAAAACATACTTGACAATAAAACAGAAATAACCACCAACACCATCATAGTTGGGAACTTCAATACTCCACTATTATCAGAGATCATCCAAACATAAAATTAACAGGGAAGTAAGAGAGCTCAATAATGCCATAGATCAAATGTGATGGACATCTACAGAACATTCTACCCCAAATCCACATTACTCATTACACACAGATTACACATTTTTCTTAGCAGCCCATGGAACCTTCTCTAAAATAGATCATATGCTGGGTCACAAAGCCTGCCTCCATATATTTAGGAGGATTGACAAAATTTCCTGCCTGATATCAGATCACAATGTTGTATTGTTAGAAATCAACAACAAAAGATGTGCCAAGAATACAACCAACTCCTGGAAAATGAACAACACACTCTTAAACAATAAGTGGGTAGTGGACAAAATTAAAAATGAAATTGCAAAATTTGTAGAAATGAATGACAATGAGAACACAACATACCAAATCTTATGGAACACTATGAAGGCAGTTATCAGGGGAAAATTCATTGTGCTAAATGTCTCTATAACAAAGACAGAGAGATCTCAAATCAATAATCTAACAATCCACCCACAGGCATTGGAAAAAGAAGAAGTATCCAACTACAAAAGCTCCAGATGGAAAGAAATAATGAATATTAAAGCAGAAATTAATGAATTAGGAACTAAGAAAACAATTAAGAAAATTGATGAAACAAAGAGCTTGTTATTTGAAAAAATAAACAATATTGATAAACCCCTAGGCCATTTGATCAAGCAAAAAAAAAGAAATGCTTCAAATTAACAAACTTAAAAATGAAAAAGAGAGAGCACAACAGACATAAGCAAAATTGGAAGAATCATCAGGACTTAACTACAAAAATCTCTACTCCATAAAACTGGATAATATGGATGAAATGGATGAATTTCTGGACACATACCACCTACCAAAGCTAAATTCAGAGCAGATTAATCTCCTAAACAAACCCATCATATACACTGAGATTGAAAGGTTAATCAAGAAACCTCTCTAAAAGGAAGAGTCCAGGACCAAATGGCTTCTCAGCTGAATTCTATCAAACCTTCTTGGAAGAACTGAAACCAATTTTTCTTAAATTTTTCCCACATAGTTGGAGAACAGGGAAAGCTCCCCAACTCCTTCTATGAAGCTAGTATCACTCTAATACCAAAACCAGGCAGAAATGCCACAAGAAAAGAAAACTACAGGCCTATTTCCCTGATGAACTTAGATGCAAAGATCCTGAACAAAATCCTCACAAACTGAATTCAACAGCACATCAAAAGCATTATCTAACTGGATCAAGTAGGCTTCATCCCAGGAAGACAGGGATGGTTCAACATATGGAAAAATGTCAATGTAATACACCACATAAATAAGCTTAAACACAAAAACCACATAATCATCTCAATAGATGCAGAAAAAGTCTTTGACAAAATACAACATCACTTCATGATCAAAACATTGGAGAGAATAGGCATGTGTGGTCTATATCTCAACATAGTAAAGGCTATATATAAAGTTCCTAAAGCCCAAATAATACTTAATTGGGAGAGACTGGAAGGAATTCCCATTGTGATCAGAAACAAGACAGGATGTCTACTCTCATGTCTGCTGTTCAACATAGTACAGAAAGTTCTAGCTCAAGCAAGAAGACAGAATAAAAAAAGTAAAAGGGATACAAATTGGAAAGGAAAAAGTTAAGTTGGTCTTATTTGCAGACCCCAAACCCTCCATCTCAAAACTCTTTAAAGTGATTAACTCCTTCTGTAAAGTAGCCAGATACAAAATCAGTGCACAAAAATCAGGAGTCTTTCTCTATGCAAAGGATAAAGATACAGAGAAAGAAATAATTGACATTGTCCAATTTTCAATAGCATCAGAAAATAAATAAACAAATAACAACATGGTGCTGGCGTAAAAACAGGAATATAGACCAATGGAACAGATTTGAGGACCCAGCTTTGGATCAAGTAACCACAGCTACTTGATGTTTGACAAAGGCCCTAACGATGTAGGCAGGAAAAAAGACATCATCTTCAAGAAATGGTGCTGGACAAACTGGATTACCACATGCAGAAAATTGAAACTCAATCCACACATCTCACCATGCACAAAAATCAAGTCCAAGTGAATCAAAGTCCTCATTATAAGACTGGAAACTCTGCTACTACTGGAAGACAAAATAGGAGGAACTTTCCATGATATAGGAGTGGGAAAAGACTTGCTGAATGAACCCCACCAATCCAGGAAATTAAACAATCACCCAGACATTGGGATCTCAGGAAGCTGAAAAGCTTATTAGCAGACAAACAAATAATAAGCAGGGCCAATAGATTTCCCACATAATGGGAGAAAATATTTTCCAGATACACATTGGACTGAGGCCTAATTTTTAGAATCTACAAAGAATTCAAAAACCTAAGCAATAAGAAGTCAAACAACCCACACAGAAAATGGGGCAGAGAACTGTACAGCAACACAGGAAGAAATACACAAGGCAAACACACACTTAAGAAAATGTTCATCATCCCTAATCATCAGGGAAATGCAAATTTAAGAAACTATGAGATTCTACCTTACCCCAGTAAGGATAGCAAACATTAAAACATCTAATGACAACAAATGCTGAGGTTGTGGAGAAATAGGAACCTCAATTTATTGTTGGTGAGAATACAAGCTAGTATAACCACTATAGAAAGAAATATGGAGACTCCTGAAAAGGATGACTATAGAGGTACCAACAGACCCAGTTATTCCCTTACTGGACATTTATCCTAAAATCTCCAAACCTCAGCTAAGAGAGATTTTCTCAACCATGTTTATTGATGCTCAATTCATAATAGCTAAGAGATGGAATCAACCCAGATGTCCATCATTAGACAAATGGATAACTAAGATGTGGGATATCTACATGATGGACCTCTATGCAACAGTAAGGAAAAATGACACAATGAAATTAGAAGAAAAATGTTCAAACTTGGAATAGATCATTCTCAGCCAACTCACCCAATCACAGGAAAATAATTGTCACATGGTCTCACTCATCTGTAGCTCCTAACCTATTCTGCCCATGATGATGACATACCTAATAAACCTTGAGAGGAATGGACAATAGGGATGATGGGGCATAAGGGATGGTAAGGTGGGGGGGGGGGACAAAAGTATGGACCCAAATGTAAATGATACAATAATGGCCTACATCATGAAAGACATACTAAAGAGTCAAACCTTCATTAGGTGCTAAGAGAGAATACCTGACTCACAGTATCCTGGAGAGGGTATGACAAAGACTATCTTCAAGCTTCTCCTGTTTCCCCCTCTCTCTTTTTTCTCTTTCTCTTTTATATTACCTATATTTTTCTTACTTCTTCTCCCTTGGCACTGACGTGTAACTCCCAGTACCAGCATGTGGGTAACATCCACAATGAGCTGTTAATCAGAGAGACCTATAAGATTTCCCAAAAGAAGACAGAATTCTGTCAGTGTACTTGATGACTCATAAAAGGTTTATGGTAGGACCCTACTGCTGAAGACACCATATGTTGTTGGGATGGAATATGGAGAGACCTGGCTGGCAACTGAAAGATAGTTGATCCTCAGACAGCTTGTCTAGTGACAGAAGGTTAGTGTTACATGAGTGATTGTAAGAAAATGACCAACATCTGTCTAAGCAACTCATGGTCTAAGCTACTCAACAGCAAACTGCGGGGCTCCTTCCTGGTCAGGTAGTGCCGAGGGAAGGACCAGGCCTGCTGGTTCCTCCCTAGGGGTTGAAGGAGGATGATGAATGTTGGACAACTCAGAAACCTCTCCTGGCCACCAGAGAAAAACCACACTGAGTTGGGAGTCTTTTCAATGCAGAAACTCGCAGAAAACAACTCGCTTTATTACTCTGAGCAGTTGCCTATATCATGTTGGGGACGAAGGCGGGGATTTCAGGATGGGGGAAGAGGTAAGGGCCAATAGTAAACTTTTACTATTGAAATGGTAATTACGATTGCCATGCAGAGGTAGCAGGCCAGAAGCCATTAGGTGTCTTGCTGAGTCCTAGCTGGCCAGAGACAGGTCGCCAAACTTTAGCTAGGCTCAGAAAATTCCACTAGGCCTCACAGCTGGGCCTTTCAGAGCCCAACACCTCCCCCTTTTGTTTTTGTAAGAGCATTAGTTACCATGGCCCCTGTCTTAGGTTGTTCCCCTCTGGGGATCTTACCTCTCATTGGTCACATGGAGGGTAAGGGAGGTGGCAGTGGGTCATCTGAGGAACTTAATTCCTGAGTTGCCAGCCTGTGGTAATGTATTTTGACCTGATGAAGTTTTATTGCCTCTAGCCGCTGGTGAATAAATTGTGTAATTTTGTTAATTACATAAGGCCTGACAGTGAGGATAAGGAGGAGGGGAAAGAGAAGGAGGGGGAGGGGTCCAGGTAGAGGGAGAAGGTAGGGTAAGAAGTCATGTAAGCCCATCTGCAGCAGATTATCCTGGGGGGTCCCATCACCTTCTCTCCAAGTCTTCCTGGAGCCTCTTTATCATGTCCTGGACAATTCCTGATTTATTGGCGTAAAAGCGACATTTTTCCTGTAAAAAACATACGCCTCCCTTTTTGGCCATTAATAGGTCTAGTCCTTTCCTGTTTTGTTTAGCCAGGAAATCTAGCTTCCAGGAATGATATCTACATCTGGGATTAAGGTGGCTGGGACACAAAGGTCCATCCAATTGGTGGGCAGAAAGTCATAGGCCATCTTGTCTCCACAAGCATAAACCATTTCAGAAGGTGGGCAGCATTGAGCATTGGGCTCAGTTGTATTAAAAGTACAGAAGGAAGGATGAATGTATCTCACATCTATACTGGAATTATTAGGGGAAGGTGGGGCCCAAATGCCCAGAGGAAACATTGGGAAAAGCTGGACAGGGATAGGGAAGGTGGCTGAGTAGTTTTTTAAGGTTGTATGGACAACTGTACTGTAATTAGCCATGGTGGCAAAGCCAGCAATCCTCTGCAAGGGAGGGAGTTATTTAGTTTAGCAGGGTGAAGAACCATTTTAGGAACAGTCCTCAGGGGCGGGACACTCCCTAGAAGTGATTGTCAGTGTCCCCTTGTTGGTGCAAATATTTTAGGTCTCTTGCTGGTACCCAAATGAGTCTTTTTTTTTTTTTATAAAGTTTTTCCATGGACAAAAATTTTATGAGTTTCATACAAGTTTCTATCAAAAAAAAAAAAAAAACCTCCTTTCTGTTACAGAGCTTTTGTATTTTAATTACTTCTCAGTACAAAAGACTATTAAGGCCAGCCAAATGGCTTCCGGCACTGAATATAAATAATCTTGCTTACTGTAGGTGCTAGTTTTGCTAAAGCCTTGCTATAGTTTTGCTAAAGTGTTGCAGCCGAAAGCCCAGAGCTACGGATACAAGTCCAGCCAAAATGGCTCCTGACAATTCCCCCTTTTTTATTTATTATTTGTTATGAACTGGGCCCTTCCGGGCCTCGGTGCAGAAAGACTGTGTCTGTCTTAGGTTGTTCTCTATGATATTTAGGCCTTACCCATCATTGGTACATGAATTCCATCATTCATGCCCTGTCTTAGGTAGACCTAACTTGAGAGAATCTTGCCTGTCTTTGACTACCAGCCTCTGCAGGGGCTTTAAGATAATGTCTCAGGAAGCTGGGGTCGGGTCTGTAGCTGTATCCCATGTATTTCTGTATGGATATCCATAAGGGATCTTAAAAGGCTTTTAACGAGTATGGGCAGCAGACACAGAATGAGCAAAAGACAAACACCTGTAGCAGCAAAGCTTCCTATCCAAGAAGTGAGAGAAATTTATCTAGGCAAGGCAGACTTAAAAATAGATATTAAGTCATCAGCAGCTTTAGCTGTATCAAAAGTAAGATGATTATTTTGTAAAGACAAAAATCTCTGAATATAACTGAATCAGATCTAAGGAAATATTATCATTGTGCAAAATATCTCTTAATGTATTTTCCCAACGCTGTTAGCTATTATTATATTTTTTTGGAAGTAACACAAATCCATTGAAAATCTACATGACACTCCAAACAAGTTCTAACTTTTAACCCTAGTATATAGAGCATTTAACAGGTATCTATGTATGTATCTATGATAAGGATCAAGCCGAAGATCCTAAAGGGAGGTACAGTTTGAACTTTCTCAGGAACTACTTTAAAGCTTGAGTATGAAGGATAGTTAGACATTAAAAGTACAAGCCTAAAGCCTAAAGCCACAGCACACTTTAGGAACTCATTATAGGCACACTTTGTATATCTTTAGATTGAAATCTGAAACCCACCATCACACCTTAAGATAAACAATTGAATATATTGGGGTCCATTTATTTAAATTATCACATTCTGCCCCTGTAGCCCAATAGATTTATAACCATTACACATTATAAATTGTTAGAAAAAACTAAAAATATTTAGGGTAAATAAGGCCCTTTTTAGTTGGTCCTGTGGGGTAAGGATTCCTCCTTTTGTTTTTGTAATTGAGACTTGAGAGTTTGATTATGTCTTTTAACAATAGCCTGGCCCCAGGGGTTGTATGGGATGCCAGTGGAATATGAGATTTTCCAGGTCTGGAGAAAATCTACAAAGGCCTTGCTTATGAAGTAGGGGCCATTATCTGTTTTAATTTGATCAGGCAGCCCAAGAGTGGCAAAACATTGAAGCATATAACTAATGGAATGTTTAGATTTTTTTTTTTTCTGGCATGTGCCAATGCCCAGTAGGCATGGGAAAAGGTCAGTGAGCCCAGTCACCACGAGATGGCGGACGTTTCCCCTGTCCCCACCTGGGTCAGT
This sequence comes from Jaculus jaculus, assembly GCF_020740685.1. NCBI lineage: Eukaryota > Metazoa > Chordata > Mammalia > Rodentia > Dipodidae > Jaculus > Jaculus jaculus. Next base: position 86,787,167 of record NC_059105.1, on the reverse strand, counting down.
CCAAGGGGGCCACATGGAAGTCTCCCAGAAGGTGGATTGCCAGCCATTTTCCAGTAGGGGAGGGCTGGGCGCAAGCTGCCAGGAGGGGGCATCTATTTAAATTACCAAATTCTGTCCCTGGCTCCCAATGGATTTATAACTATCATATACTATAAACTGTACTTAGTTTAATTTTAAAGGTCCCCACAGTCTTCACCAATTTAAGATATTGAGATTTGTAAAATTAAACAAGTTAAACAGTTTTAACTTATAAAGGCACAGAGTAAATATTTTTAACTGGTATAAGGCATAGCAAGGAGAGACTAAAACAATGTAAATTGAACCATTATAACCTAAAATTAGTCTAAGTGTCTGTAATTTTAATTTGCTTGCGGATTTTAGCTTAAAATCTTAAGTCTTAGCCGGGCATGGTGGTGTACACCTTTAATCCCAGCACTTGGGAGGTGGAGGTAGGAGGATTACTATGAGTTTTAGGCCACCCTGGGGCTCCATAGGGAATTCCAGGTCAGCCTGGGCTAAAGTGAAATCCTACCTCAAAAATCCAAAACAAAGAAAAAACAAATCCTAAATCTTTTAATCCAATATCTCTAGCTAAGCGTATCAGTCTATTACAAATTTAACCTTGATTAAACTCTTTGGGCCTGGGCAGCAGGATGTAGCCAGCCCTTATGCCAGTAGCCCAGCTCCAACAAAGTTCCCTGTAGTCTTTTTTTCCTCTTAGAAAGCTTATAAGCTAAGCCTCGAAGTTTAATGTTGTCTGTATTTAGAATTTTTTAAATTTTCATCTGAATAGTCCATAAAATTTGGCTTACCACTCCAGAAGACACCTTCAGTTGTAGGCATCAAGTCCATGTCTATTTCCTTAAAACAAAGATTCCAAAAGATTAACATCCACATGGTCAGGTTTATCTCAGCTCATTAGACAGCTTTAGGTTTGCTGAGATAAACTTCCAGACCAGGTACAGTTATGGAGGAAGGAATATCTATTGTGAAGCTTACAGATCCAGGGGAAGTTTCATAATGGCAGAAAAGCAGGCCTACCTTCACAGGCCCAAGCAGAGAGAGAGAGAAGCACAAGCCTTTAGAAATACAAAAGCTGCCATCGAATCACAGGTGAAGGGGAAGAGAAAGGGAACGAAGAGATGTCGACAAGAAGTACAGGGTATAGGAGCAAAATTTAGTGTATTAAATATGAAGACTGCTTCATAACTCATGAGGGTATGCTCACCCGCACACACCGATTACCTCCTCAATGACTGCCTCTCACAGGGTGCAGTAGTCAGTTGGGGTCTTAGAGCCCCACATTGGGCGCCAGATGCAGGGCTCCTTCTGGGTCAGGTAGTGTCGAGGGAAGGACCAGGCCTGCTGGTTCCTCCCTAGGGGTTGAAGGAGGATGACGAATGTCGAACAATTCAGAAACCTCTCCTGGCCACTGGAGAAAAACCACACTGAGTCAGGAGTCTTTTCAATGCAGGAACTCACAGAAAACAACTCGCTTTATTACTCTGAGAAGTTGCCTATATCATGTTGTGGACGAAGGTGGGGATTTTAGGATGGGGGAAGAGGTAAGGGCCAATAGTAAACTTTAACTATTGAAATGGTAATTACAATTGCCACGCAGAAGTAGCAGGCCAGAAGCCATTAGGCATCTTGCTGAGTCTTAGCTGGCCAGAGACAGGTCACCAAACTTTAGCTGGGCTCAGGAAGTTCCATTAGGCCTCACAGCTGGGCCTTTCAGAGCCCAACAGCAAACAACCTGACATGATGCTTACACAAGTGCAATAGTGGCACACAGCCATGGTGGGTTACCAACCTCTTCTTGATTTGGCTAACTCAGTGGAATGGAAACAATATCTGAAATGGGGAAACACATCATAGCCATATGCAAAAACAAGCTTGCTCACCAATATCAAGCTCCCAGTAATGGTGGGCTATAAGAGGGCCTACACCTATTAAATTCGCTCTAAAATAAGAATGGATATCCATAGATCTTTCACTGACCTCACTCTCCATTGGAGAATTTGCTTCTCTTTTTCTTTTTTTTTTTTTCTCAATTTTTATTAACATTTTCCACGATTATAGAGAGTAACCCCATGGTAATACCATCCTTCCCCCCCCCCCCAACTTTCCCCTTTGAAACTCCATTCTCCATCATATCCCCTCCCCATCTCAGTCTCTCTTTTATTTTGATGTCATTGACCTTGAACTTTTTAACTTTTTTCTTTTTTTTTTTTCTGTTTTTTGTTTGTTTTTGAGGTAGGGTCTCTCTAGCTCAGGCTGACCTGGAATTCACTAAATAGTCTTATGGTGGCCTCAAACTCATGGCGAGCCTCTTACCTCTGCCACCTGAGTGGGAGTAAAGGTGTGCACCACCATGCCTGGCTTGCTCTGTCCTTTTTACTCTTCTCTTATATTTTCATGAAGGCCAGCGATGCACCAGATACTGTCCCTCTTTAATCTATTTTGAGTGACCTCTGCAGCCTCAAGGTAACGTCCAGGCAAAGTCAGAGAGGACCGGACAGAGGACCACGGGCTGCCTGAGGTCAGGAGGCTTCCTGCAGGCAGTGCCAACCCCTGCTGGCATGGCTCATGGCTGCTCCTTGCTGCCTCGAGTTATGGGGTCTTCAAAGCCACTTTTCCTTGATGCGTCAGTGGGATCTGTCCTAGAAACCTTTGTCATTCCGTGTGGATCTAGGGTCTGGGAAACCACCTTTCCTTGCTTCCTCAGATAGGGCTGGAATCCTGAAAACCGCTTTTTCCTTGGGGTTCTGGAAAGTGCCTTAGGCGTGGGCGGAGGGCCCAGGTGGGAGGTTGAGTCTGCTGCCTCCCCCAGGTTCTACTGGGACTTCACCATGCTTCTGTTCATGGTGGGAAACCTCATCATCATCCCAGTGGGCATCACCTTCTTCAAGGACGAGACCACAGCGCCGTGGATCGTGTTCAACGTGGTGTCTGACACCTTCTTCCTCATGGACTTGGTGCTGAACTTCCGCAGGGGCATCGTGATAGAAGACAACACGGAGATCATCCTGGACCCTGAGAAGATCAAGAAGAAGTACCTGCGCACGTGGTTCGTGGTGGACTTCGTGTTGTCCATCCCTGTGGACTACATCTTCCTCATCGTGGAGAAGGGCATCGACTCCGAGGTGTACAAGCGCGCATCGTGCGCTTCATCAAGATCCTCAGCCTCCTGCGGCTGCTGCGCCTGTCGCGGCTCATCCGCTACATCCACCAGTGGGAGGAGGTGAGGGCGGGGCCTAAGGCACGGGACGTGAAGACCAAAGGTAAAGGGACCTGAGCACAACTAGTTGTGGTGGCGCACGCCTTTAATCCCAGCGCTCGAGAGGCTGAGGTGGGAGGAGCGCCATGAGTTCGAGGCCAGCCTGGAGCTACGGAGGGAGTTCCAGGTCAGCCTGGGCTAGAGTGAGACCAGGAATCATGGATCCCATGTCTGCCGGGGACCAGGCTGTGAGATGTGGGTGGAGACCTGGCCAGGGGCGGGGTCTTGGGAGAAATGGAGCTGTTTATAGGTGGGCAGAGAACTCTGCTTCTCTTTTTCAAAAGGAAACAGAACCTGAAGAGAGTATCAGCCCATCACAACCTACCTGAGCACCGGGTGAAGCCATAGAGTTAGTGGGGTAATGAGCAAGAGATGCTTTATCAGTGAACCTAGTACCAGCACAAGGGTGAAGGAGACACACATAGAGAACACTCAACTCCTATCAAATCAGATATCCAGAGACACAGAGACTCCCAAGACCCCCTGTGACTAAAATAGACCTAAAATGAACCAAACATAGCTCAAGGAAATTTGCAGAAGAGGGGGCAAAAAGATGGTTGGAGCCATAAGTTGGGTCATTATGCACAGAGACTTTACCTCTCCCCCACAACTAAAGGGCACCCTCACAATGCAACACCTATAGCCTATATTGGGAGCAACAGGGAGAAGGCTAACAATGGTACCATCATGGCTATATACTCACTATATATATAACTAATACAAAAACATCAAAATAATGCAACATAGTCTGCCACTTCTCTGATAAAAAAAAAAATCCTTTAAAATTCTTTTTTTTTTTAAATTATTTATTTATTTATTTGAGAGCGACAGACACAGAAAGACAGATAGCAGGAGAGAGACAGAATGGGCGCGCCAGGGCTTCCAGCCTCTGCAAACGAACTCCAGATGCTTGCGCCCCCTTGTGCATCTGGCTAACGTGGGACCTGGGGAACTGAGCCTCGAACCGGGGTCCTTAGGCTTCACAGGCAAGTGCTTAACCGCTAAGCCATCTCTCCAGCCCCATCCTTTAAAATTCTTAGTGGCAGTGTCCAGGAATAAGAGGGTGTTATTCCTATCTGGTTGCAGGATTGTTATTCTTCTTGGGTGCATGTGTGTGTTTAAATACATAATTCAACATAGGATGTGTGTGTGTGTGCTTTCTATGTTTTCATCTTAGAAGCATTAGCACATTTCATTAGGATTTTGTTAATGTGACTCAAGGTTCAAGAACAGTGCAGAGCATGGGGAGAATCTAAGTCTGTCAGAGCTCTCTACAGCAACAAAGTATGTCTCCAGATGAGTTGGTCTCCATGAAGGCCAAACAGACCATGTTCTCTGAACTTACATTTTCAGTGTGAGGGAAACCAGAGAAAGCTTTCTTTTACCCAGCAATTATTCTTTAGTTGCATTATTTTAAATAGCTGCTACCCATACTATATGGGCAGTTAGAATTCAATATGAGAGACTTACACCTTTCTAAGGAGAGGGATATCCACAAAGACAGAGGTGGAAGAATTTCCCTGACTGGGAAAGGTCCAGAGTAAAGAACTAAGATAAAATCTATTGCTATCACTGTTACTGCTGGTTGGTATCCAGTATCTGCTCTGTTTTCTTTTCCTAGCAGAACACCAATTTGTTGAAGCATCCGTGCTTGCCTTCAATGACTCAGAGGAGCTGACCTCATCTCAACTCAGTTTTGGATTGTGATACATCTACAGGATATCTACTGATTAGAAGACTCGCCTGAGAAGCAGTTGAATATTATCAGACTCTTCAGAAATGCCCAGTCACTTTGGCTCAATTGGGCTTTCAGAAATCTATGATTTTACTAAATGCTGCAGATATTTCAAAGTATTAGGGAAGTTGCAATGAACACTGATTCAGGCTCACTGGTGCATGGCAGAACTGGTGGCTTATAATCATTTAGAGGTGAACTACTGACTTAATTGATTCATGCTGATTGATGGGAAAGTGATTTATTTCATGGTTTTTGCAAGAGGCTTTTTTCATTATTGAAAGCAAGGGTAATTAGGCTTAGGATAAAGCCAATGTTTGTTTCTGGAAGTGGAAAAGGGAAATGAACCTGGGATCTTAATCAAAATAAGCCATCAATCAACTGACCCCCAAACCTGTCCTGCCTCTGCACTTTGTTATCCGCCCATCAATATCCTTATTTCTTAAGCAAGTTGCATTGCTTGTTCCTTGCATATGGAAGCCTTCTAATTTCTCCTGTTTGTGATGTTTCTCAAGAAGCATATTCACACCATTAGAAGAAAAAATCTTGGAAAATTATTTACCAAATGTTATGTGTGTGTGTGTGTGTGTGTGTGTGTGTGTGTGTGTGTGTGTGTATACATATGTTCAAGTGTTTGTGGAGGCCAGAAGACAACCTTAGGTGACCCAATCTCAGTGGTTGTAATCTCTCATACAATTATAGCTGAACAAGCAGATGTGTCAGCCCAAAGATTTTCTTCTGTGCTATATCCATCTGCTCACACCAGTCCATTTCTCTGCAATGCAATCCTCCACAACTTCTCGGGACATGGGCATAATAGCAAGCCTCTCACACAAACTACTTTTAGCCCAGTGCAGGAATAGCTCTGTCTCACCCTCAGTAGCCAAACTTCACAGTCCATAGTTTTTCATTCAGGTCTTTCAACACTGACCAGAATAGTCCATCAAGCTGTACTTACAACACTGCAAGGCATCGCTTAGTTGTCAAGGTTTCAAATCCTTCAATATTCCTCTTGAAAATCAGCTCCAAAAGGCCAAAGCCACAAATTCAGGTGTCTAGCAGCAAATAACCCCACTCCTCAGTACCAACTTTACTGTTGCAGTCAGCTTCACATTGCTGACAGAAATCACCTAACCCAAGAGCAGCTTGTGGGATAAAAGAGTTTATTTTGGCTTATAGACTCAATGGGGAGCTCCATGATAGCAGGGAAAAAGGATGGCATGAACAGATGATGAATATCACCTTTTGGCCAACATCAGGTAGACAACAGCAGGTGAGTATGACAAATACTGGCAAGGGGAAACTGGTATTAATATCCATAAGCCTGCCTCCAAAAATACACTGCCTCCAACTATTGATTTCTGAATCTCCATCAGGTGGGAACCTAACATTCATAACACTTAAGTTTATGGGGGACACCTTAATTAAACCACCATACTTCTATAAGTATAATTTCAGTAAACTATCAATTTATATAATTTCTCTCTGATAATAAATTTGGAACTCAGAAAAAATGAATAATTGGGCTGGAGAGATGGCTTAGCAGTTAATTGCTTGCCTGTGAAGCCTAAGGACCCTGGTTTGAGGCTCGATTCCCCAGGACCCACATAAGCCAGATGCACAAGGGGGCGCACACATCTGGAGTTCTTTTGCAGTGGCTAGAGGCCCAGGTATGCCCATTCTCTCTCTCTCTCTCTCTCTCTCTCTCTCTCTGTGTGTGTGTCTGTCACTCTCAGATAAATAAATAAAAATAAATTTAAAAAATGACTAATTATTTGTACTATTGTGATGAGTACCATTACAAGATCAATAGCTAGAACACTTAGGTCTTTCATAGTAGAGACTATGTAAAATAACTTATTGGTTAAAAAATACATGAAAGTGTGATAAGAGCTAAAATATAAGACCTTATTGCTGAAGCCACCACAGCCTGTGTCCACAGGACATCAAGTGACCATGCTGGAACTGAGGAAATCAATTTTCCTGCCTTCCCAACCCCCACTGGCCCTCACAGTACTATAATATGCTGTGAGAGCTCCTGGATAATTACTTACTAATAGAGTAAATAAACAGGGGAGCCTACCAGATTAAAAAAAAAAAAATCAAACAGCCTAGCAAAAGTACACACATGCAATAGTGGCACACAGTTGATGCAGATAACAAACTGCTCATGGATTGGACATGAGACCCACTCAGGGCAGGAAGGGGTAACTCCTATCTAGCTTTTGAAACCACCTCATATGCCCTTCGAAAAGATACCAACAGGCTTGAGAGAAACTTTCACTGCTCTTTAAGAAGAGTGCGTATGCACATCAATAATTCTCTCTAATAACTATACTTATCTCTTTTAGATCAAACTGCTCTTACTTTTTTTTTTGGTGAATCCATTTTCTTATAGATGCTGGAGAACACTGGGAAGAATCAGGTAACATCAATTCATCATAACTGGCTAAATCTATACCATGAAATGGGTCACCTTTACCTAATCTGCCTGAACCTAGAAGCCACTGCATGGCTAGACATGAAGCTTTCCTGAAAACCAGTTCCAAGGAAATGAAAACAGACACTATAGTCACTCAAACCTCATCAAAACAGCGAACCACAGCCTATAGAGAGCACAACACTAAATGAGATCTCTATCTTGTCTGTCACAGCTCAGGAAACATAGCAGAAGAAGGGACAGAAGGATTTTAAGAGACTTAGGGTAGGTTGGAAGAGCCTGAGGTACCATGTGCCCCTCCACATAGAGACTGATTGACAATACTTAGTCCCCACAATGAATACCAATAACCCCACTGAAGAAGACCCTCAGCATAATTGAGGAAGAAAAGAGAAGCTATCACAGTAGAACCTTTTTATAAAAGATTAATTAAAAAGTGCTCAGTAGGGCTTGCGAGATAGCTTAATAGTTAAGGTGTTTGCCTGCAAAGCCTAAGGACCCAGGTTCAATGCCCCAGGACTAATGTAAAGCCAGACTCACAAGGTGATACATGCATATGGAGTTCATCTGTAGCAGTTAGAGACCCTAGTGTTCCTATTCTCTCTCTCTCTCTCTCTCTCTCTCTCTCTCTCTCTCTCTCTCTCTCTCTATATATATATATATATATATATATGTAATTAAATATATATATAATATATATCCAAAAAATAAATCATAATAAAAACTCTCAAATAAATAAATAACTTCAGTAGACAGAACTTCCCAATGTTAACATATTAAACATTTCTAGCCTACAGTTTTAAATACTAGAATTAATTTTCCCATGGAAAAATGAAATGACATATTTTATATTATTATCCAAATATGTGTGACACTCAGTTTAGGTGTGGGGTAGCCTTCTAGGGATGAACATCTGTTGGCTCAGAACATCATAATTTTTAAGGATATTTGGTTGAATTGGGTGTGTATTTGCTGCTAGTAGGCAGGATTTTTGTGTCCTTCCTTTGAAATACCCTTTTATATGAAATAGGTTATATATAAGACTTGTAAGTTTCTCTGAAAATAGCATGGTGCTGCAAATTTGGTCCCTTCTCCATCTGTTTATGTATAAATAGTATACATGCTAGACAGGAGTGGCTGCTGCTGATTGTACACAGTTTACAAGAAGGACAAAATAGGTCTTTGCAAAAGGATTTAAACTATAAGAAGATTGGGAAGTAATGTTTGCAGTCTGTTTCTTGTTTTATATGAAGTGGACACCATGACTTACCTTGGTTGATGTGACTGCAACAGTGCATCTTAGGGGAAATTGTGTGTGTGTATGTGTGCGCGTGTGCATACACATGTGCACTTTTGTATCCAGAGGTGTCTCATAACACTTTGGAGCCTTTGTTACAGGGGCCTTCCTGGACTGGGTATGATATGGAGGGAGTGTTCTAACTCATTTAGGATCAGTCTTCATAGTTAACTGTTGCTGAGATACTTCCTTGAAATTGTCTTTGATGCTGTTGTTTTGGAAATGTTTTCTAGAAGGATAGATAAATTCCTATTCTCTCAATACTCACTTTTGTGAAAACTTTTTCTCTGGGTCTACTTCGATGAACATCCATTTATCCCAGATAAGACACATATGACAGACAAAAGTATGATTACACCAAAACTAGCTTTAGTGAACCAATGATTTTATTGGGGTTACTTACAGAGCAGGTTGAGGACTTGTTTACAGGAGCAATGACTCAAAGTCACCACCAAAAAGCCTACCCAAGTATAGATGATGATTCACAGATGCTGCATCTCTGGAGCATATTGAAAAACTTGCAGGTAGCTTGGTTAGACAGAGACTTTTGCACACTGCACCACTTGCAGGCAGCTCCAAGAGCCTCCTACTCAAGTAGTTGTTTTTGTCCCTTAATATCGCCTTGTGGAGAGGGGTTGTAACCTTCTCCCCAGACTTGTTGATTTCCTGAATCTCCGGACATTCCTTCCCTTATGTCCGAGCCCAGGAAGGCATGCTTCAATTCCTAAAGAATATTGGTCAAAGTCTGCCTTAATCTTTCCTATAAGCTCAAGGAGGAGTTGTCATGTGACTGTTTAAGTTTCTGGTCTCTCAGCCTTGACTTCCTGAATCCCTGGAGCCTCCTTCCTCTCTTTAGGCTGGAGTATTTCAATTTGGAGGAATCTGCTATACAACAGCACTGAGAAAGACTAGAAATGATTTATAGGCATGAGTTCTGAGAAAACACTGAAAATAAAAATCTTAAGCAAATAATGGAACATCAAACTCTGTAAAAGTAAAAGAAAAGATTCTGAAGAACTGCTATCAGTATGATATATATGAAGTAAATATTATCACGTTAACCAATAAATCAAGAATTTAATAATTATGCTTACAGCACAATGTTGTTGTTATGACTAAATACCCCTTATAGCCTTTTAGCACTTTCACTGTCCTTCAACTCAGACCTTCACCCTGGCGTTGCCCCTAGGAGTGAATAATATACGAGAATCCACTTACAGGGTTTGAGAGCACAGCTCCTTACACGGTTGGGTCATGACCCCATATGAAAGTCATGTAAATGAATGTGGTGGTTGTGAAAAATTCGTCATCAGTAAAAGCTTCCTAAACATGTAATAACTAAGAATAAATTCAAAATCAAACACATGTTGAATCTGAGGCACTTCTGTCAGCATGCACTCACGCGTGTCACATGACATCATGACAGCTTTGCTTGTGAGCACGCAACATGAGCACTTTGCACTGCACATGCCCTCATGCCACTCAACATTGTTGGAAAAACCTCTGCTAAGATTTAAGACTGTTGTCTGTAATGAATTAAAGAGTCTTTATTGTGCATACAAAGTTTTCTACTTTTGTAGAAACATAATGGTTTAATTACAGAAAGCAAAGACTTTCTATATCAGCAGGAATCTAGTTAATATCTTTGGGTTGCATTGTGTTACAATGTTTGATTTTAAAAACTGTGTTACTGATTGAGTTTCATTTAAAAAAGAAGTTAATTGAGTTTTGGCTTGGGAATAGAACAAAATTTCCAACAATTTCTGGAAAAGCCATAAACTTATTTCTGGGACGCAGTATTCTAAACACTGAAGATTATAAAATCAAAATATCAAACACGTCTGAAAATGTTAGAGATGCATTATATGCTCAGTACCAAATATTCATCCATTATTTAAGCATTTATGTAAAAATTAACAAGCATATCATGTCACTAGTATATAAGTTTGCTTGTGTCTTTATTAAATGGTAAGAATCTATGTATAATAAAGAATTGGTTGAATGAAATTTCTTCATGATTTATTAACATTAAATGTTTAAGTTATATAAATTTATATACTCAGAGTCGCATATAAGTTTTTTAGGCAAAAATAGGTAGAAAACAGGTTAAAGAGTTCTTTTCCAGAGGGCCACACACAGTTTTAAGTGTGAGGAAGGTAAGATTGACAGGTGATATAAGCAAGCAGGACAGGAGATCCCACTGTGATCCCTGAGTTAAGGAAAGAGAAAGCTACTAGAAGGGAAAAAATAGAAGCAGCATGTGATCAAAGCATATATATATGTATATATATATATATATATATATATATATATATATATATATATATATATAGTGTTCAAATACAGAGGAACACAAAGATGGCACTTAGGGAATTTAGTTTGAGCTTGACATCTTCAAAGGCAACTTTTGCACACACAAATGTTTATCTGGAGTCAGGTTCTTTTTGGAAAAAATCATTACCTCTTTTATTGATATTTGAAATTAAATCCTATCTCTTTTTATTAAAAATATTTTATTTATTTATTTGAGAGAGAGAAAGAGAGGCAGATAGAAAAAAAAATGTGTGCTCTGGGGCCTCCAGGCACTGCAAATGAACTTCAGATACATGTACACTCATGTACATCTGGCTTACGTGGGTCCTGGGGAATAGAACCAAGTTCTTTTGGCTTTGCATGCAAATGCTTTAACAGCTAAGCCATTTCACCAGCCTGAGGGCTAGCCATTCTTTTTTTTTATTTTAATTTTCTTATTAATTAGTTTTGTATTCTAAATCTCATTTCTTTCAACTATGAAATCCTAGTTTAAAGTCTCATAATTTTATTTATGTTTACTAACATTAAAATTTTTAACAGCACATTTAAGGTAACATTTACAATGTGGCTAATTAAATTTTCTCAAGTACTGCAATTTAAATTTATAAATTTACTATATGAAGTTATATTTTTAAGTAGGCTTTAAACATATTTATTTATTTGCAAAGAGAGGGGGCACAAGGGATTTCTGCTACCACAAATGCACTCCAGATGCATGTACAACTCTGCACCTGGACTTATGTGGGTACTGGAGAATTGATACCAGGCCATCAGACTTTGAAAGCAAGTACCTAAACCCCTGAGCCATCTCTGCAGTCCAGCCACTTAAAAAGGAAATAATAAAAGAGGAATATATTTTCGTTTACAGACTTGAGCGGAAGCTTCTGGATGGCAGGTGAAACAATCACATGAGCAGAGGTTAGACATTACCTCCTTGCCACCATTAGTTAGCTAACAGTAACAAGAGAATGCCAAACAATGGTGTTTCAGTAAGGTCTGCATTGCTGACAGAAATCACCTGACCAAGAGCAGCTTGTGGGGAAAAAACAAAAGTCTTATTTTGGCTTACAAACTTGAGGGGAAGCACCATGATGGCTGGGGGAAATGCTAACATGAGCAGAGGGTGGACGTCACTCCCTCACTAACATCAGGTGGACAACAACAGCAATAGGAGTGTGTCAAACACTGGAAAGGGGGAACTGGCTGTGGTGGTTTGATTCTTGTGTCCCCCATAAACTTAGGTGTCCTGAATGCTAGGTTCCCAGCTGATGAAGATTTGGGAGTTAACACCCATAGAGGCAGTGCTATTGTTGGGGGCTGGCTTACAGGTATTATAGCCAGTGTCCCCTTGCCAGTGTGTGGCAAATGCTCCTGTTGTTATTGTCTACTTTATGTTGGCCAGGGTGTGATATCCACACTCTGCTCATGATATCACTTTCCCCTATTATCATGGAGCTTCCCCTTGAATCTGTAAACCAAATTAAATCCTTTTCCCCACACAAACTGCTCTTCGGTTGGGTGATTTCTACCAGCAATGTGAAACTGGCAGCAACAGTATAGTGGTACCGAGGAGTGGGATTGCTGCTTCACACCTGACTGTGTGGCGTTGGCCTTTTGGAGCTGATTTTCAAGAGGAATATGGAAGGATTTGAAATATCAGCCTAAGATATGCATTATAATGCTGTAACAGCTGGATGGACTATTCTGTTAAGAGTTGAAAGGCCTGAATGCAGTAAGAACTATGGACTATGAGATTGGGCTTCTGAGGGTCAGAAAGAGTTTTGCTTGTACTGGGTTAGAAGCAATTTGTGCGAGAAGCTTGCTGTTATGCCCATGTCCTGAGAAGTTGGGCAGGGTTGCTTTGCATAGAAATGAACTGGTGTGAGCAGAGGAATATGGCACAGGAAAAATCAATTACTTGGGCCTAAACTGCTCGTGTTTACCTGCAAATTGTTTGAGAGAGTACAACTATTGGGAATGGGGCAGCTGACCTGCACTGGGGAAACAGGAAGAATGTAGACTCTTTTGAAGGGGCCTGAGTGCTCAAGGAGTGCCCTGTTCTTCAAAGTTGGCTTTATCTCCCACTGAATTAACAAATTGGCACCCTACCTGGTATCGTGGAGTATAAGAAATGCAAGAAAGAGAGGGTCATTGAGTTTGCAACATGGTCTTTTGTTTTGGAAATGGCCGTGAGCAGTGTGAAACAGGTTTGTTGGATGCCTCCATGGAGACCCACCCCATGGAGCCATGACTATGAACCACCGGTTGCAATGAAGACCCAGTGGAGATGCTGGGCCCACATGATGGCTGCTAAGCAGAGCTGCTGGCCCACACAAAGTTTTCTGGGACTGTGAGTAGCCTAGCTGGAGGGACAGAATTGGATCTCCAGAGACTTGTTGCTGGTTAGAATTATCGGACTTGGAGATTTGTCACTGACTAGAGTTGTTAGACTTGAAGCTACCGAGTTTGATGTTTGCCCTGATTATTTTAAATCTTGTATTAGATGAATATTTGGTCTACCCAATACCATATTTTGCAGTGTGAATGTTTATTCTGTGCTATTATGAATTTTGGGGGAGATTATTATTATTATTTTGGTATTATGGCTCAGTTAAAAGACCTTGGACTATAGGGATGTTTTAACATCATTGGGATTGATAAAAACAAAAATGTGGGGACTTTTCAAGTTAGACTGAATGCATTGTATTTTACATGATGTATGGTTATTAATTTATGGTGGCCATGGGTGGAATGTGGTGATTTGATTCAGAGGTCCTCCATAAATTTAGGTGTTCTGAATGCCAGGTTCCCAGATGATGAAGATTTGGGAGTGGGCAGGCTTATGGGTATTATAGCCAGTGTCCCCTTGCTATTGTTTGACATATACTCCTGTTGCTATTGTCCACTTTATGTTGGTCAGGGGGTGATTTCCACCTCTGCTTATGTCATTGTTTTCCCCTGCCATTGCAGAGCTTACCCTTGAGCCTATAAGCCAAAATAAATCCTTTTTTCCCCACAAGCTGCTCTTGTTTGGGTGATTTCTACCAATAATGTGAACCTGATTGCAACACTGGCTATAACACCCATAAACCTGCCTTCAAAAACACCCTGCCTTGAAGTGGTATTAATCCCCAAATCTCCACCAACTGGGAACCTAGCATTCAGAACACCTAAGTTTATGGGGGATACCCAAATCAACACACCAAAATTGGTAAGGGGAAGCTGGCTATAATACCCACAAGCCTGCCCCCGATAATACATTAGGTGCCACCTATAAATTTATGTGTTCTGAATGCTAGGTTCCCTGCTGGTGGCAATTCAGGAATTGGATCCTCCTGGAGGCTCTCATAAAACACAAGCATACATTATGTAAAATGCAATGAATTCTTCCAACTTTAAGTCCCCATCATTTTTACCAATCCCTAGGATGTTCAAGCATCTCCATAGTCCAAGTTCCTTTAACTAAGCCATAATACTAAACAATAACAACAGAAATAAAAAAAATGCACAGAATAAACATTCACATTGTAAAAGATGGTATTGGTTATGGCAAAGAAATATTCAACCAGTATAAGACTTGAGCAGGGCAAATATCAAACTCTTTAGCTCCACATCCAACAACTCTGACCAATGATGAGTATCCAAGTCAATTCTAACCAGTGATAGTCTCTTGAGTTCAATTACACCACTCTAGATAGGCTACTCATAGTCTTGGAAAAATTCATCCACTGATGGCAGCTCTCCTTGGCAACCATCCCATAGTTTGGGAATCTCTACTGGGTCTCCAACTGCAATCCATGGCTTATCTTCATGGTTCCATTGGACATCCATGCAGGTAATAATCCTACTTCACACTGTCCATGGCCATTTCCAAAAAAACCAAAACCATGTTGCATATTCAATGACCCCCTCTATAGTCCAAAAATTAGGTGGGCTATCAATTTCTTAACCCATGGTGGTGAATAAAGCCTATTTTGAAAGCCAGGACCCTCCTTCAACATTCAGACTCCTTCAAAAAACTACAGTATTCTTGTTGTCCCAATGCAGGTCAACTGGCCCAATCTCAATGGTTGTAATCTCTCAAACAATTGTAGCTGAATGGACAGCAGTTTTGGCCCAAAGCTTTCATTTCTCCCATGCTATATCCCTCGGCTTACACCAGTCCATTTCTATGCAATGCAACCCTGAACAAGTTCTCAGGACACAAGCAAGCAGAACAAAGCAAGCCTCTCCCACAAACCACTTCTAACCCAGTCCAGGCAAAGCTCTTTTCATCCTCATAAGTCAAACCTCACATGCCATATTTCTTACTTCATTCAAGTCTTTCAACTTTGACCAGATAGACAGAACCTTAGGGTAAAAGGATGGAAAAAGCTGTTCCAAGCTAATGGAAATAAGAAACAATCACAGGTGGCTATACTGATATCAGACAAAGAAATTTCAACCAAAAGAGATAAAGAATTTCATACTTATCAAAGGAACAATACAAGAGGATATTGCAATTATAAGACTATATGTACCAAAAAAAGAAGTACAAAATATTATAAAGCAACTTCTCTTAGATAGTGAAACATAACCCCAACACAACTATAATAGGAGACTTTAATACTCTAATACCATCATTAGATCATCTAAGCAAAAAATTAGCAATGTAATAAAAGAGTTAAATAATACCATAGATCAACTGGTCTTAACATACATCTATAAAGTATTCTACAGAATACACATTCTTCACAACAATTTATGGTACATTCTCTAAAACAGATCATATATTGAGGCATAAAACATGTCTCAACAAATTCAGGAACATTAACATAATTCTATGCATTTTATTGAATCATAACACAATAAAGCTAAAGATTAAAAACAAGGAGAATGGTGCTGGTTAAGTGCTTGCCTGTGAAGCCTAATGACCCCTGTTCAAGGCTCAATTCCCCAGGACCTACATTAGCCAGATGCACAAGGGGGTGCATACATATGGAGTTTTTTTTGCAGTGGCTGGAGGCCTTGGCAGCCCATTCTCTATCTGCCTCTTTCTCTCTCTTTCTGTCACTTTCAAATAAATAAATAAAAATAAACCAAAACATAATAAATAAATAAAAGCAAGGAAAACAACAGGGACTCCACCAACCCCTGGAGGCTGAACAATTCACTATTACATTAGGCATGAATAGCCAAAGTAATCAAAAAGGAAACTAAAAATTTTCTGGAATGGAATGTTAATGAAAATACTACATATCAAAACATATGAGATACAGTGAAGGCAGTATTAAGAAGAATGTTTGCTTTCATTACAAAAACAAAGAGATATCAAATCAACAACCTAACTATCCATCTGAATGCATTGGAAAAAAGGGAACAATCCAAACTCAATAGTGTCAGATGTAAAGAAATAAAGAAACAAGACATGGTGGCCCATGCCTTTAATCCCATCACTTGGGCGGCAGAGGTTGGATGATTGCTGTGAGTTCGAAGCCACTCTGAGAATTCAGAGTGAATTCCAGGTCAGCCTGGGCTAGAGTGAGACCCTACCTTTAAAAACCAAAACACCAAAACACCAAACAAAAAAAAAAAAAAAGAAAGAAAGAAATAAAAAGAAAAGAATCAAAATCAGAGCAAAAAAAATCTATGAATTGGTAATAAAAAATAATTTAAAATTGAAAAATCAAAGAGCTAGTTCTTCAACAGAGAAATAAGCAAGGTTGATAAACCCTACAAAATGTGATCAAAAGGGGGAAAAAAGAGAAGGCTCAAATCAAGAAGATCATAAACGAAAAGGGATATGTTAAAACAAACCTTAATGAATTTGGGAGAATCATCAGGATGTAGTTCAAGGATCCATACTCTACAAAATTGGAAAACCTGGAAGAAATGGATGAATTCCTTAACTAATGCCACCTACTAAAACTAAGTACAGATGAGATAAATCAACTGAATATATATATAACATTAAATGAGACTGGAGCTGTGATTAAAACTCTCCCAAGAAATAAAAGTCCAGGCCCTGATGGTTTCACTACTGAGTTCCACCTAACCTTCATCAAAGAACTAAGCCAATTTTTCTCTTTATTTTACCCAATCGAAAACATGGGAACACTCCTTGATTCTTTCTATGAAGACAGCATTGAACTAATAACAAAACCAGACACACAAGAAAAGTGAACTACAGACCAATATTCATGATGAATTTAGATGTAAAAATTCTCAATAAAATTCTTGCAAACTGAAATGAAGTACTTATCAAAAACATTATCCACCTCAATCAAGAAGGTTTCATCCCAGGAATATAGGGTTGGTTCAACATATGAAAATTTATAAACTTTAAACATCACAAAACAGATTCAAAGTCAGTAACCACATGTTCATCTCAATAGATGCAGAAAAGGCCTTCAATAAAATTCAACATCCATTCATGATTAAAACACTGGAGAAAATTTGGATAGAGAGCACATGTTTCAACATAATAAAGGCAATATACAATAGACCAAAAGCCTATGTCATGCTAAATAGGAAAAAACTTGAAATGTTCCCATTAAGGTCTATATCTTTGCAGGGGTGGCCACTCTCATCACTGCATTTTAACACTGTTAGCTCAAGTAACAACAGCAAGATATAAAAGGGATACAAATTGGAAAAGGAGAGATCAAACTAGCCCTATTTGCAGATGACATGATTCTATACTTAAGAGATTAAAAACCTCTTAGAAGTGATAAACCCTTTCAGCAAAGTGGAAGGATACAAAATCAACACACAAAAATCACTAGTCTTTGTATATATGACTGTCCTATTTTTAGTAGCCACAAACAAACAAACAAAAAAAAACATCAAATACCATTGAATCTTCCTAACCAACGAAATAAAAGACCTTTACAAGTAAACCATAAAAACATTGAAGAAAGAACTGGAAAAAGATGTGAGAAGATGGAATTATCTTCTACACTCATGGATTAGAAGAATTAATATTTTTAAATGGCCATCCATGGGTTTGGAGTGATGGCTCAGAGGTTATGGCACTTGCCTGAAAAGCCAATGGGTACAGGTAAAATTCCCCAGTACCCACATAAAGCCTTGTGCACAAGGTGGTACATGTATCTGGAGTTCATTTGTATTGGCTAGAGACCCTAGGATGCCCATTCTCTCTCTCTCTCTCTCTCTCTGTCTCTCTCTCTCTCTCTCTCTCTCCCTTTCTCTCTCTCCCCCTTTCTCTCTTTTTATTGCTCTTTGCCTCTTTCTCTTTCTTACTCTCTCAAATAAATAATAAATAAAATAAAAATGAAGTGGCCACCTACCAAAAGCAATACATGGATTAATCAAAATCCCAGCAGCATTCTTAACAGAATTAGAAAGAAAAATAGTCCCAAAAATTATAAGGGGGCTGGACAGATGGTTTAGCAGTTAAGCGCTTGCCTGTGAAGCTTAAGGACCCTGGTTCGAGGCTCTATTCCCCAGGACCCATGTTAGCCAGATGCACAAGGGGGCGCACAGAGTTCGTTTGCAGTAGCTGGAGGTCCTGGTATGCCCATTCTCTCTCTCTCTCTATATATATATATATCAGTCTGCCTCTTTCTCTCTGTCTGTCACTCTCAAATAAATAAATAAAAATTAATTTAAAAAATTTTAAAAAAAATATAAGGAAGCACAAAAGGCCCTGGATAGTCAAGAATATACTCAGCAAAAGGAACACCTCTGGTGGTATCATCATACCTGATTTAAGGTTATAATATGAGCCATAGTAATAAAAATAGCATTATTCTGGCATTAAAAGAGGCACCTATATCATTGAAATAGAACTGAAGGTCCAGGTATGAGTTTGAGTAACTACAGTTGCCTAATCTTTGACAAAGGGGCCAAAAACACTCACTGGAGCAAGACAGCATCTTCAGCAAATGGTGCTGGAGAAACTTGGTAGCCACATGTAAAAGACTGAAGTTGGACTCTTCATCTCACCTTGCACTAAAATCAACTCCAAATAGATCAAGGACCTCAAAAGAACTGAAAATCTAAATCAAGTAGAAGATAAAATAGGGAGAAAACCCCAAGATATAGGCATAAGGAAAGATTTTTTTTTTTTTTTTTCCTGAGTAAAGACTCCAGTAGCCCAGGGAATTAGGCAAACTCTCAATAATAGGGACCTCATGAACATAAAGTTATTGCACAAACAAGCAAACCATCAACAGGGTCAATAGGCAACATACTGAATGAGATAAAATCTTCACCAGCTAACTCTCTGACAAAGGTTTAAGATCTAAAATCTATAAAGAACTCAAAAACTTAAACAATAAAATCAAGTATTCCACTTGAAAAATGGGGCAGGAAATTGAACAGAAAGTTTTCAAAGGAAGAAATACAAATGTCCACTAAACACCTAAAGAGATGTTCAACTTCTCTACTTATCAGGGGAATGCAAATTTAAAACCACTATGAGATTCCATCTCATTGCTATCAGAATGACAATCATCAAAAAATCAAATTACAGCTTATTCTGGTGAGGATGTGGGGGAAGAGCAATGCTGGTGAGAGTGAAAATTTGGAAAGGCACTATGGAAATCAATATAGAGAATCCTCAAAATGCTGAAAATAGTACTACCATTAGATCCAGCTATAGCACTTTTAAGCATATACCCTAAAGACTTTACTATATATCACAGAGACATTTGCTCAACCATTTTTATTGCTGCACTATTCATAATAACCAGAAATGGGAGTTATCCCAGATGCCCACCAACAAAAAATGGTTAATAAATATGTGGTACATATTCACAATGGAATTCTACTCAGCAGTCAGGAGAAATGGAATAATCAACTTTGTAGGAAAAGGGGGAGGGCTTGGAAAAAGTCATGGTAAGTGAGGTTACACAAGCTCAGAAAGAAAAAATGCCTCATCATGTCTCCTGACCTAGAACAGCATCAGTTAACTGTAAGCCACAGTAAATATCAACAATATGGACATGGTACTAGAATGAAGATAGAAAAAAGGCCAACTAGGGAAGGAAAGGACAAATGGCTACTTGATCAAAAGTTGATGGTCAAAATAAGAAAGAGAGATCGAGAGAAGATATGGAAAGATCTTGGGAGCATAGGAGGGGGTTTAGGGGAGGGGAATACATAAAATAATAGCAACATGAACCAATTCCATAGAAACATTCTTCCTGCATACCATTATACAAGTCATTACCTTTATTAAGGGGGAGGGAGACCAGAACAGAAGAGCTCCATAAAAGAGGGAGAAAGCATAACCCTCAAACCATGAGCTCTGGCCAGAATTTGGTACTCCCTACACAAAGAGCTCTTGGCTAGGGAGACATGAAGTCCCCACAATAATATAGGCCATTGCCTAAACAATTGTTTACCTGTAAGAGTAAGGAACTAAAAGGTAAGTTTCTATTGCTGAAAACACCACCAGCTCTGGCCAAAGGATGTCATATGACCATGCTGGAACTGAAAGGGAATCCAGGTTAGCACTCATGGTATTGGGAGGTGCTATGAGAGTGGCTAGAGAATAATGGTTATCAACAGATTGAATAAGCAGGAGATCCTGCTAGTTACAAAATCAACCATCTGAGCAAGAAGTATACACTTGTTCAATAGCAGCAAAAAAGCTGATGTAGGTAAACAACTGCTCATAGACTGGACATAAGACCCATTCAGTGGGGAGAACTCATATCTAGCTCTGGAAACCAAACCAGACTCTCTAGGACAGAAAACCAATAGGCTCAAGAGAGAATCCCACTGCTCTTTAACTAAGAAGAATGGTTATACACATCAATATATCTCTCTACTGACTAGGCTTATCCTTTTTTATTCAAACTACTCACTTTTAGTTGGAGAATCTATTCTATTTTACAGATGGAGGAAAGAGTATACTTTCAGGGGTCATTTCTATAGTTCCTTACAGATGGAGGAGAAAATTGGAAAGAACCAGGATATGTCAATATCAGTGTGGTAGTTTAATCAATGGCCCCCAATATATTCATGATTTTATTATAGTTTGTGATTTAGATCTGCAACCACATGGGTGAAGGAGGTGTTGCTAGGTGGATCTTAGGGTCCACCCCTATGTCATGGTGGTGGATTTGAAATTCCAGTCTAAACATATGCAAAGTGCTTAAATAATTCCTGCTGGAGTTCCTGAAGTGTGCTATGTGGTGTGGCTTTTTGTTTTTTTGGCTTGGGGTTTCTGTTTGGACCTGTGAAAGCAGGCTAGCTTCTTCTGCCATTATGGAACTTCCCATGGATCTGTAAGCTTCAATAAATATTCCTCCTTCCATACCTGTGCCTGGTTTGGAAGTTTATATCAGTGATCTGAAGCTGTTTATTACAATCAAAAACAGAGAATCCACTGTCTACCATGAGATAGGTCACCTCCACCTCAACTGCCTCAGCCCACCTGTATTACAAAGGAAGACATGAATGTGAAACAACTACTCTCATGGATAGCCTGAAAAACAGTTCCAGGGAAACAACAACAGGCACTGTGGTCACTCAAACCTCATCAAAACAGAGATCCAGAGCATACAGGGAAAGCTACACTAAATCAGATCTTTATCTTACCTGCCAAGGCTCAGGAAACCTTGCCAAGGAGGAGATAGAAATACTGTAAGAGCCTCAGGGAGGGTAAGAATGACCTGAGGCCCTAGTGTTTCCCCACCCCTGAAGAGACAGACTGAGGCCTCTTGGTCTTCACAATGAATACCAATAACTCCACTGATAAAGAAAATTGGGGCAGGGGAAGGGGATTTAAGCACACAACAATTTCATAAAAGTTCAACCAATAAAAATACATCATGTAAGTGTAATGATTTGAGTGTATAAATGTCCTAATAATTCAATATAACATTTTTAAAGTCACTTAAATATCTCAATACATTCATACACATATGTTAATACTTGTATTTAATAACCTAAGACTGTCTAAATTAGTAAGTTAATATAATAACTCAATTACACATTTAAATTAAAATGTAATCCTCATCTTTCAGGTGCTCTAATATTCTAATTCTCTTAAAATAAAATCATTGCTAAAGACACACATGTACAAACCTAACAGAAGATGTTATTATTATAACTATTATTTTAATTTCTACTTTTTGGTTCCCAAATTAGAAATTGTTGGATACTCAAAATCTCAGGTGTCACTAGAGACCTCCTAAATCAGAATCACAGAGATGGAGCCTAGCAATTGTGTTTAATAAAACCTGCGGGTATCCTGATGCATGTTAAAGTCTGATAAGTGTTGCATATTAAATTTTGAAGTGTTTCAAGGGTAAGGCATTGGGGACATAAAGATAATTTAACCATCCTAAGCATTTGGATTGCCTTTCCAAATGAGTTTGAGGTTAAACCCTCCAATTGAAGGGGGTGGAGTTAGGGTGACTGGACCCCTGAAGGTAAAAAGGGCAAGAAAATTTGCACTTGATAAAAATACATGATCATCTGACTTTTTATCACTCTTGCCTAGCTCTGTAGAACTGTTTTTCCACAGTCAGGATCTCTCCTAACAATGAGGTCTTCTAAACATTGTGGTTGGTCAAATTCAGCCCCTGGGACTCAGGTGCCAGAGCTAATCTCTTCCTGAGACAGCCCCTAGCCCTAACCAACCAGCTGGTCCTCTGGTTCACCTGGGCCAAAAGACAGCCCACCACCCTAAGGTTATATGCACCTTTGCAAGGAGAGGGAAGGGAATCTCTCTCTGATCACTTAGAAACTGCCAGCTGTGGGTGAGTTTTTCCCTCAGCTGGGCCTGGGATGGCTCAGTCCAGACCGAGCTGGGAGGGCCCCTAGCCCTTACTCTCCCCATGGGTTCCTTATCTGCTCCAGTTCCCCACGTGGCAAAAGCTCCTTGAACTTTTTTTCTCTTTTTCTTTCCATGCTTTTCCCCCAGATCCATATCTGGCCACATGGATTCCTGAGCTACCTGTGGTCCATATGGGCTTTTGGACTCCATGTAGTGTACTTCTCTTCTTCCCACTTTATCTCCCATTACCTCCCAGCCTTCCCCTTTCTTCATTCCTTTGTAAAATCTGAATAAAATGTGGTATTTTAAAAACATTCTCTTGAATATGGAATTGCCAATTCTTTGGTTAGTTTGAAGATATGAACTCAGGGCTTGGGGTCCCAGGAAGCACCCTAGAACTTCAATTTACCCATTACACAATGTCTGAAATTGCATATTAATGAGATTTTTGTCTAGAAAGGAAATTTTGTACATGAACTATCCCGGGTTGTCTTTCTAAAGACAATGGATTATATATAGGGACTTTGTATAAAATACTCTGTGACCTTCAAAGAATTATTGCATAGCTTACATTGGCTAGGCTCACACATTATTTATTTTTCAAATATGATTATAACTCCTATCTAAGTAGCTTCAACTGTGGACTATATATGTTTGTTTAAACCTATTCTGCAAAGTGTGTATGTGTGTGTGTGTGTGTGTGTTTACTGGAAGGACTTTAGTTATTTACAGGTTTTAATGTAATATCTTCCTGTATTCTTATATCATACGTACTTTGATTCTTTGATTTTATCTCACAAGTTGTGTTTGGGGACAAGTTGTGTTAGTATTAAGATCATGTTAGTAACAGGAAGATTTAATATTCAAGGATGAGTGTCTGCACACATATAACCCAGACCACAGGAAAAGAAAAAGTACAAGCAGTGATGTAGCATTGGTGTAATGTACCCAAAGGTATTATTTACAATGTAGGACATGAAATAAATTGTGTAAAAGCAGACCTACTCCTCACCAGGAGTGGGTAGAAGACCCAGCATTTTTCTTATCTCCTAATGAGCTGCTGGAAGACACAGAGACTAGTTGACAGACTACCCACACACAAGGGTGAGCTGGAGAAGTCACTCATGCTATAGAGAGCTAACCATGAGCTGTGGGGGGAAAGAATATGGCTCATCTCAGGAATTTCAGGACACCAATTTGACTTCTTCTTAATAATATAAAACACAGGGAAGGAAGAAGTTAGTAAATCTCTCTATTGAGGCTCTGAGAAATTTAACATACTACTGCTAGACTCCAAGAAGTCTATCCCTACCACTGGCCCCTGGCTATTTTAATGACCCCAGGGGAAATATATACGAAGTTGGAAAGGAGATCAAAGAAGTTCCCCTCTTTACACTTCCTATCCTTCTCCCACTGTCCCTGCCAAAATAATCCCAATCTTCTGATATAAACCCTCTTGTCAAGTGCTCCACATACACCTTAGATGTACAGAGTTTGACTGCTGAGATGTGAATTATCCCTCTAGAATTCACCTCCAATAAAGTATAATTACTTTTATTTGAGAGAGAGAGAGAGAGAGAGAGAGAGGGAACCAGGGCCTCCAGCCACTGCAAAAGAACACCAGATGTATGCACCACCATGTGCTTACATGGGTCCTGGGGAATCAAACCCAGGTCCTTTGGATTTGCAGGCAAGCTCATTAAATGTTAAGGTATCTCTCTAACCCAGAGTCTAATTTATTTGTTGTACAGATTCTTACTTGCTTCTAACATTTTCTAATAGGTCAGGCCTGGTTCAAGATGTTTGTATATTGAGAAATATTTGTGTGAAAGAGATGACAAAACATACAAAGATATATGTACATATATATATGTATGTTACTAAACTAGGACAGAATAATGCTGTAGTACATAAACAAGAGAAAATAAGCAAAAAACTATAAATAAAGAAGAGAAGAAGGAGGGAGGGAGGACAGGAAGCATGGAGACAACAAAATAGCATAAGTAGATAGCCCTGTCAATCTCCACCTTTAGTACAATTTTTTGGTTTTTGAAATCACAGAGCTCTTGGTCACTGGCTTATTCTCATTACATACCTGAAAATAGATGCAGAGAAGGTCTTTGATAAAATGCAACGTCGCTTCATGATCAAAACACTGGAGAGAATATGCATGGAGAGTTGATATCACAACACAATAAAGGCTGTATGTAAAGCACCTAAAGCCCAAATGATGCTTAAGGGGGAAAGAATCAAGGAGTTACTACTGAGATCTGGAATTAGAAAGGGTGCCCACTCTCACCACTGCTCTTCAGCATAGTACTAGAAATCCTAGCCCAAGTAATAAGACAGGTGAAATAAATAAAAGCATACAAACTAGAAAGGAAGAATTAAAATTAGCCCTATTTGCAAATGACATGATCCTATACATAAGTGGCCCAAAAGTCTCTATGTTAACTCTTCTAAAGGTGATTAATTCCTTCAGTAAAATAACAGGATATAAAATCAATGCAAAAAGGTATCCTTTCTATATGGAAAGGACAAATATAAAAAAAAAATCAGTAAGGCAGACCCACTTTCAATAGCCACAAAATAATTAAATACCTTGGAATAGTACTAACCAAGGATGTGAGAGCCCTATATAATAAAAACATAATAACAACCAAGAAATAAATTAAGGGGGATATGAGAAAATGGAAAAACCTCCCATGATCCTGGGTAGGTAGAATTAATACTATGCAAATGGAAATTCTACCAAAAGAAATATACAAATTTAATGCAATACCAAAAAAAATCCTAGCATCTTTCTACACAGAGATAGAAAATATGATCTCAGGCTAGGCATGGTGGTGCATGCCTTTAATCCAGCAGTTGGGAGGCAGAGGTAGGAGGATTTCTAAGAGTTCTAGGCCACCCTGAGACTATGTAGTGAGTTACAGGTGAGCCAAGAACCTATCTTGATATACAAAAATTAATACATAAAAATAATTCATGTGGCAGGACAGCAGGTCTCAGATATCTAAACATATCCTCAGCAAAAGAAACACATCTGGAGGTATCACCATACCTGATCTAAAGCTATACTACAAAGCCATAGTAATAATAACAGCATGGTAATGGCATAAAAACAGAAGGTAGTAAGACCCAAGGAGATAAACTATCCCTTGCATCTCAGTCAAGGCCCAGGCAAAATCACAGAGGAAGTGGGGAGATGAACAAGGGTGCTGCTTCCGTGGTGAGCCTGACAATCAGCACCAGGGTAAATGAGACAGGCACTGAAGATACTCAAACATACACAAAAATAGAGATCCAGAGGTTAAGAGCTCATCACTGAAGTAGATTGAAAACATACCCACCAAGGCTTAGGGAATTTTGTGGGAGAGGGGAAGATATATTGTACGAGCTACCAGCAACCCCACTGAGGAGGGCCCCTAGCAGAATTGTGGCAGGGAGGAGGGCAAAGGTGGTACCAACACATGATAAATCCATACAAAATATGATCTTAAAAATCAAATTAAAAATAATAACAAATAAATGGAGAAAAGAAACTGCTATTAGTCCAGTCTGGGTAAAGGGCAAAGCTCCTTCTCACACTCATCAGCCCTCACAGTCCATAGTTCTTACTGCATTCAGGTCTTCCAAGTCTGACCAGAATCCATCAAGCTGTACTTCAAGCACTGCAAGGTGTCTTTTAGGCCAAGGTTTCAAATATTTCCCCATTCCTTCCTCAGGTCAGTTCCAAATGACCAAAGCCACAGTAATATTTCTAGTAGCAATGACACCACTTCTGGTGCCAGTTTGTCGCAGTAAGCTTCCCACTGCTGTCAGGAAAACACCAGACCAAAAGCAGCCTTTGGGAGGAAAGTGTTTATTCTGGCTTACTGACTAAAGGGGAAGCTCCATGATGGCAGGGGAAAATGATAGCATGAGCAGAGGGTGGACATCACTTCCTGGCCAATACCAGGTGAAAAACAGTAGCAGAAAAGTATGCCAAGCACTGCCAAAGGGAAATTGGCTATAACACCTATAAGCCCACCCTCAGTAATACACTGCTTCCATGAGGTTTCAATTCCTGAATTGTCACCAGCTGGGGACCTAAGCATTCAGAACACATAAGTTGATGGGGGACACCTGAATCAAAACACCACAGGGGAGAAAAGATGAACCTGGAGACAAGCTAATGTTCTTCGTGCCTGTTTTTCTAGCTGATCTTGAAGCAAAGGTGCCCAAAACTTTTGCACAAAGAGCAGAAACTGGCATGATAGAGTCACATATTAGAAAGCCAACTCAACTTCTGGATGAGCATAGTGATACAGTTCCTGTTCAAGTTCGATAAAGATTTTCTATCAAGAATTTATTCAATGTAGCTTCTGTTAGAAAAAAAGTTTCTATTTTGTAATTTGGGGCTCAAAACTCAGCTCTGTAACTAGCCATGAGATTACTTAACCCCTTTGAGCCTCAGTATCCCTGTCCTGAGGAGAAAAATGAAAATAGTATTATCTTCCTACAGGGCTTTTGTGGAGTCAGGAGTTACAAATGGGAAATTAATGGGAAAACATTAAACACAGTGCTGGCTGTGCAAAGGGTCTTTTGTTCCAAGAACTGAAGTTCATCTTGAACTGGATGAAGTCAGAGGGAGGGAGCTGTAACAGATCATGGAAATGTCTCTCATAAGCCAGGCAAGAGATTGATGCCTAGCCTCAGGAACAAGTAGAATTAGAAATTTGAAAATTGTGAAGGATCTGTGCCTCTCTTTTAACACTGGTTCCCTCTCAGTAGCTAGGGGCTAAATTCTCATTTCTGCTATAAAAGCTTGGAGATGACCTCTTTTCTGTTAAAGAATTGTCAGATGGAGTTGTGATTTCTTAGTTCCATTTCAGTGTCTAGAGAGGGACACTACTGTGTCATCTTAGGTCTCTTGTGTTCATTTCTCATATACTGAACTGTGGCACTGTGAAATCAGGTATTGTTGCTGAAGTGAAGTCACTATCCAAGAGAGTAGCACTTTCTCATGCGACAGAATAATAGGGACTCCACAAAATCATATGGCTCCCAGGAAATAGAATAATTTAGAAACACAAAAATGGGTCAAGTTGAAGTAGAACAATAAACAGAACTTTATTTTTTCTTTTCCTTTTTTTTTATGTCAGAGAGAGAGAGAGAAAGAGAGAGAGAGAGAGAGAGAGAGAGAGAAAAGATTGGAGTGCCAAGGCCTCCAGCCACTGAAATTGAACTCCAGATGTGTGTGCCCCCTGTGTGCATGTGTGACTTGTGCTTGTGTCACTGTGTGTCTGGTTTACATGGGACCTGGAGAGTTAAACATGAGTCTTTAGGCTTCACAGGCAAGTACTTTTACTGCTAAGCCATCTCTCCAGCCCCAAATCATTTTACTAAATGTTTTTTACTTTATTTTATTTTTTGAGAAGGAGAGAGAGAGAGAGAGAGAGAGGAAGAGGCAGATAAAGAGAGAGAGATAGAATGGGCATTCCAGGGCCTTTAGCCACTGCAAGTGAACTCCAGGCACATGTGCCACCTTGTGCATTTGGCTTACGTGGGTACTGGGGAATTGGAGCTGGGTCCTTTAGCTTTGCAGGCATATGCATTAACCATTAAGCCATTTCTCCAGCCCCATAAACAGATCTTGTACAAATATAGGGATACCTTACATGGCCAGCTATAAAGGGTGACAAAAGAGATTTTGTCAGTGCTTAGGAGAAGGCTAAATAGTTCAAGTGGTCTTGAGAAGAGTGGTATACCTCTCTGTGGGAACAGAAAGCTGAAGCTTCCTCATGAGGAGGAATGGGAAATATATACCCTGACACCAACCATTTTCTTCCTTATCCCATCTGAGCTACCACTTGGCCAATACTGCACAGAAGCCTTAGAGTACAGAAATGTGTGGATGCCACCCATTTGGTTCAGCTTCCAGGAACCAATTGCCAAGGCAAGAGGTGGAGTGGCAATGCAGAGGCAAAGACCAAGGTGTCTAGTATAGAGGCTTTTGATAGACTGTGGTGGTTTGATTCAGGTGTCCCCCATAAACTTAGGTGTTCTGAATGCTAGGTTCCCAGCTGATGGAGATTTGGGCATTAATATTGCCTGGAGGGAGTGTTTGGTTGGGGGAAGGCTTATGGGTATTATAGCCCACTTCCCCATGCCAGTGTTTGGCACACTCTTCTGTTCCTGTTGTCTGCTTTATGTTGGTCAGGAGGTGATGTCCACCCTCTGCTCATGCCATCATTTCCCCTGCCATCATGGAGCCACCCCTTTGAGACTGTAAGCCAAAATAAACCTCTTTTGTCCACAAGCTGCTCTTGGTTGGGTGATTGCTATCAGCAATGTGAATCTGACTGCAACACAGATATAGTAGTAAGAACTGAACACATTGTGAAATATCACTTTACTTGCCGATTTCCTGAACAGAATCCATATTACATTCATTATAAGTCCATGTAATCTCTTCCTTGGATACTGACTAGTTTTGCCTGTTGACTGCTAAATGATAATTTTCTTTAGAAATTGGTTCTCTTGTTTTATTAAGTTTTAGCATAGACTTTTCTGATTCTATTCTTTAATAGTATAGCATCTAAATGTTACTGTCAGTTGATTTAGAATATCTATAAATATAGGCTTCATTACATATTTAGGACAAGTCTATACATTCTGTAACTATTCTAAAAATAAAAAAAAAAATCATGAGAATAGAATAACAAAGAGCTAGAAGCCTTAAAGTGATTTTCCTTTTAGAATAAAATACATTACAAATTTAAAACAGCCTTTATCTCTTTAAAAACAATATAGTGTCTTTTTAAATTAAGTTTGATAAAATTTTCAGCATCTTAGTTAGATGTGCTCACTCAGAATGTATGAGGGGGGGAGCACAGGGGTGTTATAATTTCCTGGGAACACAGGAATAAGCATCTATTCACCCCAGATAGAGTATCATTGACAGACAGAAGAAATAATTTCACCTTAAACTAGTTTACTGAACTAGTGAGGTTATTGGGATTAATTATGGGAGTGTGTATGACTCTAAAGCAGCTTAATTTCCAAAAGCCACCTCAGCATGGTGAATATTCAGAAAATACTCCCTACAGGAAAGAATATTTTAATTTGGAAATAGCTACATAACAATGTGTAAGTGTATTCATGTCTGATCCATCTCTGCAGCTGACACAAAACTGAAAGATGAAAGTGGTGATAAGACCCACTAAAGGATATCCAAGCAAGCAATTCAATGGGAAGTGCTATAAAAAGCCAAGGGCTTGGCTTGTATGGAAAGGAAGGTAACTATTCATACAAAGGTTCTGAAGGAATGCTTAAAGATTATGAATTGAGAAATTCAAATTTAATAATTTAATGACTAGCCTTTCCCATTAACCCCGGGGATTCTTCATAGTTCTAAATATACACACCTGTAAAGGTTTGAATCTGTGCTTTGCTTACAACCCTTGAAAGGTTATGTTGTGGCATTTTCCTCAGATCAACTATTTATGTTAACAGCAAAAGTTTATTTTTAAAATGTTTAGGACAATGAGGGAACAGAATCCTGGTGAAGAGAGGGCAATGTTCTTCCCTGGGAGTACAGAGAATTTTAACATTATTGTTTGTTATAATTGCTTTCTTGCCCCAAGCAGTAAAAATTTGAGATGTTTCTGGGAATCATTGGTATGGTATTATCTACAATATTGGCTCCTTATATTTAAGTTCATCCTATGTATAAAATTAGGTACTTATTTGTTGCTGTTGTTTTCAAGGTAGGGTCTTGCTGTATCCCAGGTTTACCTGGAATTCACTATGTAGCTCAGGATGGCCTTGAACTCATGGTGATCCTCTGACTTCTGCCTCATAAGTGCTGGAATTAAAGGCATTCACCACCACACCTGGAAATACTTACAGTTTTACAAAGTTTTTAGAGCTGATGTCCCTCTGAGCCATAGGCTGTTGATTTGGTTTTCAGCATCAGACACAATTTTTTTTAATTATTTATTTATTTGAGAGCAACAGACCTAGAGAGAAAGACAGATAGAGGAAGAGAGAGAATGGGTGTGCCAGGGCTTCCAGCCTCTGCAAACGAACTCCAGATGCGTGCGCCCCCTTGTGCATCTGGCTAACGTGGGACCTGGGGAACCGAGCCTCGAACTGGGGTCCATAGGCTTCACAGGCAAGCGCTTAACCGCTAAGCCATCTCTCCAGCCCCAGACACAAATTTTCTCTCAGTGAGTAGGCTTCAAATTTATCTGGCACTTGGTTACCTCCTTAACTTATGTGCCAATCTTGTACCTATAGGTACATTTTTTATATTAGTTATATACATAGTGTGTATCCAGTCATATTGGTATCACTGTTAGCTCCCTCCATGTACCCCCTCTTCCACAGGGAGCCTCCTTGTTGGTAATATGGTTTGTGCATTGTTGAGTTAGTGATCAGTTATGCATAAAAGGCATTGTCTCTGTGCATAATTACCCAACATGTGGCTCTAACAATTTTTCCATCCCCTCTCCTGCAAATTTTCCTGAGTCATGTGGGTTGGGTTTAGGTCTACTTCAGTGATGAATTCTTGGGAGCCTCTGTGTGTCTGGATATCTGGTTTGGAAAGAGTTGAATGTTCTCTGTGTCTATTATCTTCACCCTTGTGCTGGTATCAGGATCACCAAGAAAGCAGCACTCTTGCTTATTTTCCCAATTACTCTTGATTTCAGCTAGGGCCCTGGTGAGGTGCAATGGGATAATTCTTTCTTCAGGATCTGCATCCATCTGAAAAAAAGAAGAGTGAAGGAGAGTGAAGTTAGCACCAGATAAGTGGATAACTATGGTTATTTGTGAGAGAATTTAATAGGTGCAGGCCCTTTTGTAGCCCACAACTGGTGAGAGCTTAATAATGAAGAGTGGGATCGCTGGGCGTGGTGGCGCACGCCTTTAATCCCAGCACTCAGGAGGCAGAGGTAGGAGGATCACCGTGAGTTCAAGGCCACCCTGAGACTACAGAGTTAATTCCAGGTCAGCGTGGACCAGAGTGAGACCCCACCTCGAAAAAAAAAAAAAACAAACAAAAAAAAAACAAAAAAAAATAAAATAAAAAAGAAGAGTGGGCTCATTTTTTTGGATATGGTCCTCACTTGTTCTCACTTACATGAGCTTCATGTCAGGTTGTTTGCTGCTGAGTAGCCTAGACCACAAGTTGCTTGAACATAGATTGGTCATTTTCCCCCAGTCACTCATGTAGCACCTTCTAGAACTAGATGAGCTAACTGTCTGGGGACTGACTCTTTTCCAGATTCCAGCCAGATCACTCCAAGTTCAATACCAACAGCATGTGGGGTCTTCAGCAGTAAGGTCGTCCCTCTAAACTTTGGCGGGACTTCAATTACTCAGATAGAAGTCTATCTTCTTTAGGGAAAACTTGTAGGTCTCATGATACTGTTGATTCTGATACCATGATCAACAGCTCATGATAACTGCATGCTGGTACTGGGAGTTACAGGCCAGCACTGAGGGAAAAGCAAGAGGATAAAGATAAGTAATATAAAAGAGAAAAAGAGAAGAGGGAGGGGGAAGGGAGGGAGAGAGGGGGAGAGAGAGAGAAACAGAAGAATATTAAAGTCAGCTTTCATCATACCCTCTTCAGAGCCCTGTGATTCAGGTGTTTCCCTAAGGATCTGATGAAGGGTAAACCATTTAGTCTGTCTTTTACAAAATAGAATTTTATGGTACCATTGCCATTTGGGTCTGTTTTGTGTCCCCTATCCTCACCCATACTCTCCCCTCCAGCCCTACCCTCCATATTGGCTGGTCCTGGAGATGCTTATTAGGTATGTCAGCATCTTGGACAGATCCAGGTTAGGAGCCACAGATGAATGAGACTATGTGACAATTATCTCTATGTGATTGGGTGAATTCGCTAAGAGTGGTATGTTCCAAATTTGACCACTTTTCTTCAAATTACATTGTGTCACTTTTCCTTATTGCAGTGTAGAATTTCATCATATAGATATAACACATCTTGATTATCTATTCATCTAATGATGGACATTTGGGTTGATTCCAGTTCTTAGATATTATGAATTGAGCAGCTATGACCATGGTTGAGCAAATCTCTCTGAACTGAGGCATGGGACTTTTGGGGTAAATGCCTAGTAAGGGAATAACTGAGTCTGTTGGTAACACTATAGTCATCCTTTTTAGGAGTCTACATATTGCTTTCCATAGTAGTTATATATCTTACATACCCACTAACAGTGAATAAGGGTTCCTATATCTCCACAACCTCACCAGCATTTGTTTCCATTTGATTTTTTTAATGTTTGCTGTCCTTACTGGGGTAAGGTGGAATATCATAGTTTTTTTTAATTTGCATTTCCCTGATGATTAGGGATGTCAAACATTTTGATTGTGTATCTTCCATTTGTATTTCTTCCTCTGAGCACTCCCTGTACAGTTTTCTGCTCCATTTTGAGAGTGGGTTCTTTGACTTTTGATTGTTTAGGTTTTTAAGTTCTTTGTAGATCCTAGAAATCAGGCCTTTGTCAGTTATATAGATGGCAATTGTTTTTTCCTCATTCTATGGGTAATCTATTGGCTCTGCTTATTGTATGTTTGTGAAAAAACTTTCTAGCTTCATGAGATCCCAGTGGTTGAATGATTGTTTAAGTTCCTGAGCTACTGGGGTTTTGTTAAGGAACTCTTTTCCCATTCCTATATCATGGAAAATTCCTTCTAATTTTTCTTCCAGTAGTAGCCAAGTTTCTGGTCTTATATTGAGGTCTTGGCTCCATGTGGACTCAATTTTTGTGCATGGTGAGATGTGTGTATCGAGTTCCATCTTCCTGCATATGGTTATCCAGTTTGTCCAGCACCATTTCTTGAAGATGTTGTCTTCTTTCCAGCCTACATTGTTAGGTGCTTTGTCAAATATCAAGTAGCTATAGTTATTTGACCCAAAGTCTTGATCCTCACTTCTGTTCTATTGGTCTATAATCTTATTTTTATGCCAGTGTCATGTATTTTTATTACTATGGCTTTGTAATTAAGCTTTAGATTAGGTATGGTGATGCCTCTAGAGGTTTTCTTTTGCTGAGGAGATGCTTGAATATCTGAGGTCTTCTACCATTCCATATAGATTTTGAGATCACTTTTTCTATCTCTGTAAAGAACAGTGTTGTGATTTTTATTGGTATTGCATTAAGTCTGTGTATTGCTTTTGTTAAGATTTCCATTTTCACAATGTTAATTCTGCCTGTACGGGAGCATGGGAGGTCTTTCCATTTTTCTCAGGTCCTCCTCTATTTCTTTCTTGAGTGTTTTTGTATTTTCATTTTATAGGTCTTTGGCATCCTACATCTTTGGTTAATGTTATTCTAAGTATGTTATTTTTTTGTTGCTATTGAAAACAGGACAATGTCACTTATTTTTTTTTCTATATCTTTGACTTTTGCATATAGAAAGGGTACTGTTTTTTAGTGTATTAATTTTGTATCCTGCTACATTGCTGAAGGAGTTAGTCACCTTTAAGAGTTTTGAGATTTGTCCGTGAATAGAGCTAACTTAACTTTTTCCTTTCCAATTTATATTCCTTTTATTTCTTTTTCCTGTCTTATTGCTTGAGCTAGGACTTCCAGTACTATGTTGAAGAGCAGAGGTAAGAGTTGAAACCCCTGTCTTGTTCTTGATCTCACTGGAATTTCCCTCAGTCTTTCTCCTTTGAGTATTTTTTTGGGCTTTAGGAGCTTTATATATAGCATTTATTTTGTTGAGATATTAACCATCCATACCTATTCTCTTTAATGTTTTGATCATGAAGTGATGTTGTATTTTGTCAAAGGCATTTTTTGCATCTGTTTAAATGATCCTGTGGTTTTTGTGCTTAAGCTTATTTATGTGGTATATTTCATTGACAGATTTCTATATGTTGAACCATCCCTGCATTCCTAGAATGAAGCCTACTTGATCAAGGTGGATAATGATTTTGATTTGTTGGTGGATTTGGTTAGTGAGGATTTTGTTCAGGATCTTTGCATCTAAGTTCATCAGGGAAATAGGCCTTTAGTTTTTTGTTTTTTTCCCTTGGGGCATTTCTGCATGGCTTTGGTATTAGGGTGATACTAGCTTCATAGAAGGATTTGGGGAGCTTTCCCTGTTCTCCAATTGTGTGGCACAGTTTGAGAAAGATTGGTTTCAGTTCTTCCATGAAGGTTTGATAAACTTCAGCTGAGAAGCCATTTGGTCCTGGACTCTTCTTTCTCAGGAGGTATTTGATTACCTTTTCAATCTCAATGGGTGTATGTTTGTTTAGGAGATTAATCTGCTTTGAGTTTAACTTTGGTAGGTGGTATGTGTCCAGGAAATCATTCATTTCCTCCATATTATCCATATTTGTGGAGTAGAGGTTTTTGAAGTAAGTCCTGATGATTCTCCCACTTTCACTTATGTCGGTTGTAATAGCTCCATTGTCATTTCTAATTTTGTTAACTGGAAGTATTTATTTTTTTTTTCACTTGAGTAAATTGGCCAGGGGTTTATTAATCTGGTTTATTTTTTAAAAGAACCAGCTCTTTGTTTCATCAGTTTTTTTGATTGTTTTCTTAGTTTCCAAATCATTAATTTCTGCTCTGATCTTAATTATTTCTTTTCATCTGGAACTTTTGGGGTTTGATACTTCTTGTCTTTCCTATGGTTTTAAATGGGTGGTTAATTTATTGATTTGGGATCTCTCTGTCTTTGTTACAAAGGCACTTATTGCTATGAATTTTCTTCTGAGGACCACCTTCATTGTGCCCATAAATTTTGGTATGATGTTTCTCATTGTCATTCATTTCTAGAATTTCACAATTTCAGTTTTTATTTCATCCACTACCCATTTATTGTATAAAAGTGTGTCATTCAATTTTCAGGAGCTGATGGGATTCCTGGTGCATCTTTTGTTGTTAACTTCTAGCAATACAGCATTGTGATCTGTTATCATGCAGTAAATTATGCCAATCTTCTTAAATATATAGGCAGGCTTTACACTTTATAACCCAGTATATGATCTATTTTAGAGAAGGCTCTGTGGAATGCTGAGAAGAATGTGCACTCTGTGGATTTGAGGTAGAATGTTTTGTAGATGTCCATTAGGTCTAATTGTTCTTTAGTTTTGTTGAGCTCTCTCCCATCTCTGTTGATTTTATTTTTGGATGATCTATCTATTGCTGATAGTGGAGTATTGAAAACCCAAACTATGATGGTGTTAGTGGTTATTTCTGTTTTTCTGTCAGGTAGGTTTTGTTTTATTAATTGTGATGCACCTGTGTTTGGTACATAAAGATTCATGATTGTGATATCTTCTTGTTGAATAATTCCCTTGATAAGTAGGAAGTGGCCTTCTTTGTCTTTTTTGATTACTTTTGTTTTGAAGTCCATTTTATTTTATATTAGAATAGCTACACCTGCTTGTTTTGTATTTCTGTTTGCTTGGAATATCATTTTCCACCCTTTCACCCTGAGGAGGTATCTGTCATTAATGGTGAGATTAATGGTAAGGCAGGTTTCAAAGACAACAGATTGAGGGGTCTAATTTTCTGATCCACCCTGTTAGCTTATATCTCTTGATGGGCAAATTAAGGCCATTAATATTTAGGGTAATGATTGTGAAATTTGATTTAATGCTGCCATACTGTGGTGGTTTATGTGGTTTGGTGTTTTCTTGTACTTTGTAGTTTTTTTGTACCTTCTCTGAGTTTTGTTATTGTGATCTGCTTCTTGTAGACACTTGAGGTTGACTATTTGATTCTTCCGTGTGGAGAATTTCCTGGGGTACTCTACAGGTTTGGCTTCTGTTCATATAGTTGTAACACTGAGTTTTATCATGGAAAGATTTTCTTTCACCATAAAGGACACTTTTGCTGGGTGCAGTAGTTTGGGTAGGAAGCCTAAGTTCTCAGACTTTGCAGTGTTCCAATCCAAGCTTTTCTGTTTCTTAGGGTTTCCATTGTGAAGTCTAAAGTAATGCTGATGGGGTTACCTTTATACGTAATGTGTTGTTTTTCCCTAGCTTATTTTTGGACTTTCTTTTTGGTATTTGTGTCTTAATGATAATATGTCTTGGAGAATTTCTCTCCTTTGGTCCCATTTATTTGGAGTTCTGTTAGCTTCTTGTAACTTGATGGGACTTTCGTTTGGTAGAGTGGGGAAGTTTTCTTTGATAATAATTTTTGTTGAGTAAGTTCTATATGTCTTTGCTCTAAATTTCTTCCCTTTCTGGTATTCCCATAACCCAATATTGGGATGTTTAAGGGTATCCCAAGTTCCCTCATGTTCTGTTCACAAAAATTTTTGAACTTATTGAAACTTTTGGACTCATGATCTATTTCTTTGGTTTTTATCTTCCAGTTCTGAGTTTCTATCTTCCACATGACTGATTCTATACTTGAGAGCGAGTTTCTATAGAGGTGTGGGCTTGTTCAGTTTGGTTTGTATTTTCTACTACTTTTTAAATGTATAGTTTCCATTTGTCTTTCAAGTTCCCTTTTCACATCATTTTCTGATTTTTTTTTAATGCTTCTTGGAATTCATCCTTGCTTTTCTTTATGTCTTCATTGAGCTTAGCCAGCTTGTTATTGTGATCCTCTTTTTAACACTCCCCTTCAGAGCATTTAATAGTCTTTGGAACCCTTCCTCGTTAATTTCTATTTGGTCTCATCTAATGAGGATAGCATTCATACAATTATTGACCCTTTATTGTTTTTCTGCAAGTTCTGCTATTTACTTGGCTAGGGTTGTATAGCTTGTATCTTCATTTTGGGGTTCTGATTAGCGGCATCTGATTAGAGACATCCATTGTGGGACTGGGAAATCTTACAGGATTTACTTGCATTTGATTTTTCGTGTTATTGCTTTTGTGCTGTGGTCTGCCCATCACAGTGTAGCAGTCTTACTTAATTTAGGAGGAAGCTGTAGTCTACCCTTGAAGTGTCTTCAGTGATTATTTCCTTTTATGTTTGTTTACATTAGGCTTCTGATAGCAATTGGGCCTAAATGCTCAGTGAGAAGGAGCCAGTGAGGCTCTGGTGAGGGCCCAGGGACCTGATGTAGGGGCTGGTTTTTCTGTGATTTGTGGTATGGGACTACCTGTTCATGTGGCCTGAGGGGACAGGGGTTAGGGGAGGATGGAACAAAGCAGACTGGTGATGCAACTGGGCTGTGGAAGGAGGAAGGATGGTAATACAAGGTGGCTCTTTGATGCTGAAGGGTAGGGACAGTGAGTTCCTTGGAACTCTGTAGCAGGGGTGGTTGGTATTTCCGGGTCCTGTGACAGGACAGGGAAGGGCAGGGATATGGGACTGCTACTGGTCAGTGACACAAGGGTTGTATGTGTGGAGGACTCCTGTGGTGGGAAAGCCTAGGGAAGGGGGAACCCTAGCCTGCTGCCCTGGGTCATGCACTGAGGGGCAATGGTGTGTAGAGGTCCCTGGTGGTGTTTGGGGTGTGCTAAACTGCTGACTTGGGTCTAAGTAGAGAGGTGGGGGATGGCAGTGAGTGGGAAGGTGTTCACATGTGGAGCTCCCCTGGGGAAACACTAGCCTCCTGGCCTGGGTTGGTGCACTGGGGTGGGGGACAGTGGAGAGTGGGAAGGTGTTTCTGCATGGAGAACCCCTGGGGGAAGACTAGCCTGCTGGTCTGGGTCTGCACAAAGGGGTAAGAGAGAGGCAGAGTTCTCCTGTGGAGCTCTGTGGTGACGAAGATGCCTCTGAGAGGACATTAGCCTACTAGCTTGGGTCTGAACACTGGGGTAGGGGGGTAGCAGTGAATGGGATGGCGTTCCTGAGCCTGGATGCATGGAAGGAGCTATAATGGCCTGCTGGCCTGGGCCCATGCACAGGGGTGGGGAGCAGTGGAGAGTGGAAAGGTGGTCTGAAGCCTGGAGACATGGGAGGAGCTATGCTGGCCTGCTGGCTTGAATCCACACATGGGGGTGGGGTGGCTGTGAGTAAGACAGCATTCATGAGCCTGGAGGTGTGGATGTAGCTCTGCTACCTGGCTGGCCTGGGTCCAGGCACAGGGGTGGGGGGCAGTGGCCAGTGGGAAGCATTCTGAGCATGGAGGAATGCGTGGAGCTATGCTGGCCTGCTGGCCTGTGTCCGCTTGCTTGCTGTTAGTGCAGGAGGAACATGTGGCTGGGACTATAGCTAGGACGGATGCTTGAGGGGGTTGGGGGTTAGGGGCTGGTGGGCTACACAAGAGTGTGGGAATCAGCAGATTCCCTTTTCTGCTCCTCTGAGCCCTCCCAGTGGAGGTCTATTAGAGCCTGCTCCCCCCTACAAGACCCATTGAACCCTCAATGTCTTGCCTTTCCTTCCTCCAAGATGTGGCGTGGTTAGGTGGATGCCATCTTTACCAGAAGTCCTATAGGTACATTTTGCTTGGATGGTTGATACATAGGTCTAGAGGACACTGGTCTTGGGCTAAATGGATATTTTGAACACATCTGCTGATGGGTTAGTGCTGTTCTCACATTTGGTTTGAGAAGCTTCCTTTTAGAGTTGATGGTGGGTACTGGAGAGATCTAAGACTCATCAAGGTGAAAAGAAGAGAATGCCCAATGCTTAGATCTGGGTGAGTCGTCTCTAGCACATCCATAAGACCTCAGGGAACAATCAGAGAAAAAGGCAGAAAGAATGTAAGTGCTCTTCTCAAGGCTAGACAGGGAAGCTTCTCTGTGGAGATAGTGATATACACTGAGGAGACTCAAGACTCAACACAGCTGAAAATAAGTACTTGGTAAGAGCCCAACACTAGAGATGACATTCCTGTCACAACCTCCAAAGCTTATTGCCGAAGAGGAATAGAAAGAATGTAAGTACATCAGGATAGGAAGGAGCACTATGGCACTGTCATCTGGACATTAATTTATTAGTGCATTAATGACATCACAGCAGCTGTCATTACTTCCACACAACCTGCACAATTCTGAGATCATCAATATTTATTATTATTATTATTATCATTATTTTTTATTAATTAGTTTTGTACTCAGCGAATACAGTCAATTTGGTACAAGTGTTAGGCTCATCCATGTCCTACCCCTCCCTTTGGCCCCTCCTTGTTGAGGTATGTGGGTCATGCATTCTGGAGTTAGCCCACAGTTATGGGTAGGATAAATGTCTCTGCATATCATGACCCAACATGTGGCTCTGACATTCTTTCTGCCTCCTGTTCTGCAAAATTTCCTTGAGCCATGTTGTGTTCATTTTTGGTCTGCTTCAGTGATGAAGTGTTGGAGGCCTCTGGGTTTCTGGATCTCTGATTTGGTAGGAGTTGATTTTTCTCTGTGTTGATCTCCTTTACCCTTGTGCTGGTACCCAGTTCACCAAGAAACAGCACCCTTGATTGTTTTGCCAATTGTTCTTAGTTTCAGCTGGGGCCCTTTTGAATATTTTGACATACAAAATGGAGGAGGGCAGAAACAATCAGACATCACAACAGAAGGAGTGTTTGAAAAGAGAAAGGTGCTTAATAGAATTGGGATGGGGGTTTAAATAGAGTAATAGGGTGGGAATATAACCAAATCTCAGCATATGCATGCATTAAAATTCTCAATAAAAGGCTGGGTGTTGTGGCACATACCTTTAATTCCAGCAGTTGGGAGGCAAAAGTAGGGGGATCACTGTGAGTTTGAGGCCAGCCTGAGACTATATAATAAATTCCAGGTCAGTCTGGGCTGAAGTGAGACACTATCTCGAAAAACTATAAATTAATAAATACATAAATAAATAAAATCTCAATAAAAATGAAATGAAAACTGAGCAAAACAAACAAATGAAAAAAAAAAAAAGCCTTTAGTATCCAGAAGGCCTTGGAAATGCGCTGGCTATCAACTCTCTAACAGGTAGTAGAAAAGCCATGCTCAGTCCTGCTTATGTAGGCACACCCTCTAAGCCCAAGCTGATGTGTAACTCCATCATGAACAAGAGGTAAGTTGGTTAAGCCAGAGTATATCATTTTATTTGTAAAGTACAGTAATTCACAGCTTTAATAAACAGTCACACTAGACTGAGAGACACAAAAGACCAAAGATTTGGTGTGTTTTAAGCAAATGAACCAGCCTCTTGTATTGCGGGTGAAGCAATTTAGTGAAAGGGATTCTTATTCTGGTATCATCGAATGAAACACTTGTTTCTAGTTACTTATAGACTGTTGTGCTGAACCTCATTTGAGGAATGGAGTAATAGCTCAGTGCTCAGTGTTTAAAGGTGCTTTCTTGCAAAGCTTGTTGGGCCAGATTCAATTCCACAGTACACATGTAAAGCCAGATGTGTGTGGATTTTGGATGTAGTGGTAATAGGCCCTGATATGCCCATTATCTCTATTTTTCTCTCTCAAAT
This sequence comes from Jaculus jaculus, assembly GCF_020740685.1. Taxonomy (NCBI): domain Eukaryota; kingdom Metazoa; phylum Chordata; class Mammalia; order Rodentia; family Dipodidae; genus Jaculus; species Jaculus jaculus. The sequence goes on along the minus strand of NC_059105.1, from coordinate 86,746,012 downwards.
ATATATTTTGGATTTTTGACGCAGGCTCTCACTCTAGCCTAAGCTGATCTGGAATTCACTATGCAGTCTCAGGCTGGCCTCAAACTCACAATGATCCTCCTACCTCTCCCTCCTGAGTGCTTGGATTAAAGGTGTCTGCCACCACTCCCAGCTTTTATTGAATGATCATTTAAACAACCTTAGTTGGTTCCACTTAAGTTTATATAACATTATTAATATTTGGCAGCATTAGTATATAAACCAAATAAAATTTGTTTCTAAAATTAAATTTATGAGTTGAAACTTTTTTAAATAACCTATAATAGGATTAAAAAATATTCACAATATGATGTTAAGTTATAAAAGAAGCAATATAATTTAGAAAACAAGATCCCAGAATTGCTAGGGTATATTTTAAATTATAAAATAAATATTCAAAAATAGAAGGCATTTTCTCAGGAAAATGGTCTTCTTTACATTTCTGCATATATTATTACTTATTTTTAAAATGAACATAAATTACTTAATAGTTATAAAAATATTAGGTAAATGTTTCTAAAAAGAAAATAACAAAATAACAAAGTTCTGCCAAAACAGCCGCCACATCCCACTTAACACTACTTAGTCATTTTAGGTAACTATTAAAGACCATCTGCTATAAATAAATATTCTTACCACTAGTTCTTTTGGAATTGGTACCTATATTAAGATAAGTATAAGAATATTGCTTATAATTAAGACTGTGGCACAAAAGCAGTCTCATGGTTTGTGATTCATAACCAGTCATTTTTCTTATTCATCATTAATAAATAGCCATTGCATTATTATTGTCTTAAAGAAAGGGAATGTACTTGTGTGAGCCTAGAGACAGACGAAGACTAAAGACTTGTGACTACGTTATTTAGCAGCATCTAGTATCTCAATGGTCTGCTTCAGACATGCTGGAATAGAGTCAACAAAAAATACTAAGATGAGTGAGAGCTTAGCCAAGTAATGTAGTTTTTACTTGAGCTATTCTTGTTCATTATTTATTTATTTATTTGAGAGTGACAGACACAGAGAGAAAGACAGATAGAGGGAGAGAGAGAGAATGGGCGAGCCAGGGCTTCCAGCCACTGCAAACGAACTCCAGACGCGTGCGCCCCCTTGTGCATCTGGCTAATGTGGGACCTGGAGAACCGAGCCTTGAACTGGGGTCCTTAGGCTTCACAGGCAAGCGCTCAGCCGCTAAGCCATCTCTCCAGCCCACTTGAGCTATTCTTTTCAAACTATAGGAATCTTTTTTCCTAGGACCCAATGGTACCTCTTCACTAAACGTGGTACATTGTTGTTTACAGAGTTTTTGCTAGAATATTTCATGTTTGACTTTTTCTTTTACATGGACCTTTGTTCTTATAAATTTCTTGTTGATTTGTATATTAAAGACATTAAACTTTGGACCATCATGAATTGTTGATTAAAATTTAATGCTATTTAAAGTATTTTGGAAATACTTCAGTTATTTCAATTATGGGGTTTTTTATCTACTATCCCTTTCTGTGAATTTTTGCTGATCTTATTAATTGATTCAATAAATATTCATAATGTACTGTGTTCCAATATTCTTCCAAATGCTGTGGACATCACAGTGTTCCAAAATGCCAAAACTCTTCATGGAGCTTGTACCTTTATGAGGAAGTCAAACAAACACCATGTAAAATAAATAAATAAATAAAATGGTAAGTATGTCCAAGTGAGTTAGTACTTGGACCATAGAAAAGTTAGAGCTTATTTTTAAGAAAGAGCACAAACTGAGACAGGACCGTGGGAATGAGAGCTGTGGAGACAAATGGAATGGTGAAGGCTAGTAAGTGCTAGGGTGCAGATGGGGATCATGGCTTCTTAGAAGCCTCACCCATTTTAAAAAGGAGATAAGAGATAAAGGATCATGGCAAGGATGTATCAGTGGAAAAGCATGTCAGGAAAGGAAAGAGATGGCTGGAGAGATGGCTTAGTGGTTAAAGAGCTTCCCTCTAAAGCCTAAGGAGTCAGGTTTGATTCTCCAGAACCCATGTAAGATGCACATGGTGACACATGCCTCTGCAGTTCATTTGTAGTAGATAGAGGCCCTGGCATACCCTCCTCTTTATCTCTCTCTCTCTTTCTGTCTCATACACACACTTTCTCTCTATATATCTCTCTCTCATAAATAAATAAGTAAAAATGAATTATTTTTTTTTAAAGGGAAGAGAAAGTATAAACTATCTCTAGGGAGAATCATCCTGATGGTGTTTGTGCAGTAGAAGGGGCCTGGTAAAATGAAATAGAGGGAGCCAAGGAGAAATTAATAAAATGAGTTAAACTGACACCAATAGAAGGCAGTAATAGAGGATGGGAGTCAAATGATGGTAAGGTCTTTTAGGTTTGTTCTTGGCTTCTCTCTCTAAGACAAAGAGAAAATCACTAGAAGTGAAATGGTTCAATGCATGTTTTCACTAAGTTGTCTATATTAAGAACAAATCATGAGGGAAAAGAATACAGATAGGGAGATGAGGGAAAAGGTATTGTAATAATCTAGGCAAAAGTGCATGGTGATGTGAGTTATCTTTTGGTGGGAATGAAGAAATGTTATTTGATTCTAAATATATTTTGCAGATAAAACAGGCATTTTAATCAATTGATGTATATTTTAGAGAAGACAAGTGTCAAGAAGTCTATGCATTTTGATCAGAGTATATAAATCATTATAAATTAATGAGATGAGAAATGTATACATGGATGCCCATAAGAACCAGTAAAAAATGAATTAATATCAATGATTTCTAGTATTATCAGCTTTTAGGTGATGATATGGTATTGTCATGCTGCCATTTGCAGGAACAACATGAAGGTTATATTTCAAAGCTTCCTATGAATGTACAATTATCTTTAAAAAATTTAATACAGGGCTGGAGAGATGGCTTAGCGGTTAAGCACTTGTCTGTGAAGCCTAAGGACCCCGGTTCAAGGCTCGGTTCCCCAGGTCCCACGTTAGCCAGATGCACAAGGGGGCGCAATTGTCTGGAGTTCGTTTGCAGTGGCTGGAAGCCCTGGCGTGCCCATTCTCTCTCTCTCCCTCTATCTGTCTTTCTCTCCGTGTCTGTCGCTCTCAAATAAATAAATAAATGAACAAAAAGCAAAAGAAACACAAATAGCAAAGGTCTAAAATATTTAAAAAAATTTTAAACATATTGTATTTTATTTTAGAGAGAGAGGGGGAAAGAGAGAGAGATAAAATGGGTATGCCAGGGCCTCTAGCTACTGAAAACAAACTCCAGATGCATGCACCACCTTGTGCATCATGCTTACATGGGTACTGGGGAATTGAACCTGGGTCTTTAGGCTTCACAGGCAAGCACCTTAACTGGCAAACCATCTCTCCAGCCCTATTATTATTTTTAAAGTTAGAGTATATAATATATATTTATATATAATTACATAATTATCTCATATTTATATATAATTATCTGATATAATTATATACGTATATAATTATCTTCACAGATAGAATGGTAGAAACAAATTGAAAGTAAACAGAGCAAACTTGCCAATAAATGAAGCAAATTCTAAGAAATTTTAAAAATTGCTAATATCACCTAATCAATAAATGGTCTGGATAAATGAACAGATAATCCTCAAGATATGGACTATAAATGTCCACTAAACAATTTAACAATATTCAATATCACTAGACATCAAAGAAATAGAAATTAAAGCCTCATTGAGAGTTTATCTGACCCCTACCAGAATGACCATCTTTGAGATATTGTTTGGAGATTCTAGCAGGGGAATGTAGCTGCTCTTATACCCTTGACTTTATTTAGGGTGAGGTCATCCAAGTGTGCAGCTTGGAGAGGGACATACATGGAGTGGTGATGGAGAAAGGGGACAATGATGAATAGAATCATTTGGTTAAAGAATAAAAAGTAACTGCATTATATGGGCTGAGAGTCAAAGAAAGATGTTCCTAAAAAAATTCAACTAAACACTAGATATGATAATGCAGGCCCATAATCCCAGAACTCAGAAGGTTAAGGCAGCAGAATGGTGAATTTGAGACCAACCTGATTTCAATAAACAAAAGGTAGGAATTAATGAAGTATAACATGGCTAAAATGTGTTTAAGTGTGATTTATTACATTAACACATAATTTTTTAAAACACAAGCTTATCCTACTACATGCACTTGTTAAACTCAAGCCACATTCACAACACTAACATCTAGCAAAAAGGTAAAAGGACTCAAGAAGTATTATTGAATATGCTAAGTGTAGTCACCAAATATTTTACATATAAACCACAGTACCTCATAATAAAATATAAAAAGCACTGCTTTGAAATCAGGAAACAAGAATTCAATGCCATCTTCAAAATCAACAAGGCATGCACAATACATCAATTTTATGGATTAGAAAGAAAACAACCTCATTTATCAAGATGATTGTTATGTATAGTAGATCCAAGAAATGCTATAGAGAATTAATAATTTAAAAATGGAAGAAACTCATGTATAGAAGCAGCAAGAAGTTAAAAATACGATCTGAAATTATTGAAGGCATAGCAGTGACAGTCATATTAGGAATATTAACAATAACACGGAGGCAAGTTTCTTTTTTTTACATATATATGAATGTGATGTTCCTATGTGTGTGGGCACATGTGCATGTGTGGGTGTATGTGCGTGGATATCAGAATTGACACTCAGTATTTTCTTCAGTCCCTCTCCAGATTTTCCTTTGAGACAAGTTCTCTTGCTGAACCTAGAGTTTGTGGATTTTACTGGACTGGCAGCAAATCCGTGAGCTCCAAGGTTTCCCCATCTCCACCAGTGCCCCTGTGCTAGGATTGCAAGCACAAGTCTCCAAGCCTGGCATTTTCTGCGAGTATTGGAGATTCAAACTCAAGTCATCATGCTTTTATAGGAAGCACTTTACCTACTGGACCATCTTCCCAGACCTATGTAAGAAGAAACTTCTAAGCCATTATTAAAAATCATTTATCAGTCCTGAATGCATGCAGATAGATACTATCACCACTAAGAATGGAATGACTTAACATCTCTCTTCTTACCTATAATATCAAAAAAGCCTTGGATGTTCTACACTTTATGGAGTATAATTAACTGATTCTAGAATTTATATTCAATTATGAAGTACTTAGGATATTTGACAGTGTATATTATTCAGTTTTTATTTACCAATGAAACTTTCATCATCTATAAATCAGTGAAATTTTTCCCTTTAAACTTGATGTGGTTTATCCAGAATGAGTATAAAAATGAATATAAAAGAATGAATACATTTTTCTCAGCTATGATCATAGTCACTAGTGTAATCAAATACAACATCTAGCTGGGGCTGTCTGAATGTCATCCATGACCATGGTGCCATCTTAAGTGCTTGGGATACTGACTAGGAGTGGCTCCACCTGAGGAGACTTCCTCCATCCAGTGTTTTGGAGAACACTGGAGGGCAGACGCTGCTCCATGGAATTCAGCACGTTGTCCTCAAGGAGAGAAGATATGATTAGCATTTTCTCAGCAGTAGCAACAAAACAAGTTAAACAGCACCATTACTTCAGACAGCAGAAACCAGAGAAGCAAAATAACACAGACAGGAAATCCACCCTGAGAACTGTTTGCCCCTTGATGCTGTGATTCTCTCCCAGAACACAAATATCATGGATTTACAAAAAAAAAAAGAATGGCAGGAGAGATGGCTTAGAGGTTAAGGGCTTGCCTGTGAAGCCTAAGGACACCGGTTCGAGGATCAATTCCCCAGGATCCACGTTAGCCAGATGCACAAGTGGGCTCGTGCGTCTGGAGTTCGTTTGCAGTGGCTGGAAGCCCTGGCGGGCCCATTCTCTCTCTCTCTCTCTCTCTCTCTCTCTCTCTCTCTCTCTTTCTCTCTCTCTGCCTCTTTCTCTGTCTGTTGCTCTCAAATAAATAAAATAAAATAAAATAAAATAAAATAATAAAATAAAATAAAAAGGAAATCTTTAGTTGAGAGAGGGGAGTTGATCTTTTGGGCATCAGTTTGATCAGTGTTACTGGTGACAGAAGGGGGCATATTTGGCATCTTGGGAACTGGTCCCCAGGGGCGGCTATAATTCTCGGCCCCTTCTGCAGAGCATCTGTGAAATCTGGCTTCCTTTGCTGGGGGCACCCTGTGTTAAGGTTGTATTTCTCTCTGTAAGTGGCTCAGCCTCATCATTTGGAGTTCCTTCTGTAGCCAGACAGTGGTACACAGGGTCCTCTGTGGCCTTGGAGATGACAACCCACTTCTGGCCCAACAGCCACAGCAGGTCAATGGGCATCTTGGCTGCTGCCACCACCTGGGCCCTCCGGCTCCACATGGCCTCCAGCTCTCTGCAGCGGGCGCATCTGCAGCCTAGCCGAGTGGTGACCTTTCTCCAGCTGGCGAAGCTTCTTGTCAACTGTGGCTGTGGTGGGCTCAGCAGCCCGTTGCTGGAACTCTTCCATCCTTTTCTGTACTCCCTCTAGGACTTGGTTCATGACCACATCATGATTTCTCTTTGGTTCCTCTCTTCCTTTAGTTTCTGTAGTTTAAACTGGTGATATTATAAGGAAAGTTCATATTCACTTCCGCTTTCTTTGAGTAGGAGGCATTTCCTTGCTTCAGCTGTCGCATTCCATGCTCTGAGGCTGTGTGGCAGACCACCTGCCCCTGCTGCAGGGCTGGAAGCTGGGTCCCCTAGCCCGCCTGTGGGTGTGCTCCCAGCACGGCAGCTGAGCCACTGCTCTGCTGGTATGCCGCATAGGCGCCTGCATCAGGGCTTGCCGGACAGCCCTGGTGTTCCCACTCTGCCTCAGCTGCTCCTCTGAGGTCCACAGGCTGTGCTCTGGGTCTTTCACCTGACTCTATAGGTCTAGCTGCTTCTGGCTGTCAAGAAATGCTGTCTGGGACCTTTCAAAGCCTCTGGACAACTGTGTTCTCTTCCGACAGTTCTTGCACACTCTCTTCCTCCTGATGAGTTCTGTTCTAGTCTTTTCTCTAAGGATGGAACTTTCTCTTGAAAATGTGTGCTGAATTCTTTGAGTTTCACCAGGGAACTTTTGCAAACAGGTTGAAAGCTACCCAATGAATGCTTGGTTCTCTTATTCCTTCAGTTCCTATGCACCTGTGTTTGAAGCTGCCACGTGATTTTTCTGCTCTTCCAGCATTGAATAGAATCTCTGCAGATGTCAGTCGCATTGGAAGTCAACACCACCTCCTGAGTGTGACTACATTATCGGGTGTATTAGTTTCTCTCTTGTTACTGGGACAAAATATCTGACCAGAAACAGCTTAAAGAAGAGAGTTGATTTTGGGTTTACAGTTTGGAGGGGAGTGCAATCATGGCAGGTGGAGGAAGCAAGTGTGGTGTTTGAGGTCACACTGGCTGGGAGCAAGTAGAAACATAAAGGGCTGTAAACAAGGCTGGCCTGAAAGGCCTTAAGGTCCCTCCCCAGTAACCCTTTCTCCAGTAAGTCTCCATCCACCAAAAGTCCTACAGTCTTCTCAAACAGTGCTAGCGTGCTGTGTATGGAGTGTTCAATTACATGGGGGTAATTCTACACTTAAACCATCTAATCTGTTGATGCCACCCACTCTTGTTACATTTCCCCAGACATTTTTTTTAAGTGTTTTACTGTGCTTATTTCCTGGAATCCTTCTAATTCTTCAATTTCATGTCTTTTGGAAAGGATTCAAACTAGTTCTTCACTTCTTGCAACAGAGTTGTCAAAAACATTTTTTCTTTTCATTAGGACCCATCTTTTTTTTTTTTTAATTAGTCATGTACATAGTGTATAGACAGCCATGTTGGTACCATCATTAGCCTCCTCCCTGTCCTTCACCCTCCTAAGGGACCCTATTTGTTAGGGAATGTGGGTCATGAATTGTGGGGTTAGCCATCAGTTATGTGGAAGAGGCACTATCTCTGTGTATAATGTCCCAACATATAGCTCTAACAATCTTTCTGCCCCCTCTTCTGTGAATTTCCCTCAGCCATGATGGGTTCATTTTAGGTCTACTTCAGTGATGAGGTCTTGGGAACCTCTGTGTCTCTGGATATCTGGTTTGGTGTGAGTTGAGTGTTCTCTTTTTCTGTCTCCTTCACCCTTGTGTTGGTACCAGGTTCACCAAGGAAGTAGCACTCTTGCTCATTTCCTCAATTACTCTTGGTTTCAGCTGGGGCCCTGGTGAGGTGTGATGGATTAATTCACTCCTCAGCTTCTACGTTCATCTGAAAAAAGAAGCACATTCTCCAACGGAGAGTGAAGTCAGCACCAGATAAGTGGGATAACCATTATTATTTTAGAGAGAATTTGATAGGTGTAGGGCCTCTTGAAGTCCACGACTTGTGGGAGCTTGATAATGGAGAGCGGCCTCAATTTTAGATATGGTTCTGAATTGTTTCCTAGATCCAGCTATGGGTTCCACTCTACTGAGTGGATCCATTAGCCAAATCAAGAGCAGTTACTTACTCAACATGGCTGTATGCCACTATTGCACTTGAGTGAGCATCACATTAGTTTGTTTGTTGCTGAGTAGTTTAGACCATGAGTTGCTTGGAAAGATGTTGGTCATTTTCCCCCAGTCATTCATGTAGCACCTTCTGGCACTGGATGAGCTGGGAACTGACTCTTTTCCAGATTCCAGACAGGTCACTCCATGTTCCATACCAATAGCATACAGCATCTTCAGCAGTAGGGTCTTATCACTGACATTTGGTGGGTAATTAAATACTCTGACAGAAATCTGTTTTCTTTTGAGAAAACTTGTAGGTCACTCTGATCAACAGCTCATGGTAACCGCATGCTGGTACTAGGAGTTATAGGCTAGCACCAAGGGAAAAGCAGGAGATAAAGATAGGTAATATAAAAGAGAAAGATTGAAGAGAGAGCCAGAGTGAGAGAGAGAGAAATAGGGGAAGATTAAGGTTAGTCTTCATCATACCCTCTCCAGGCCCGTGTAATTCAGGTGTTCCCCCTAAGGACCTGTTGAAGGGTCAACCATTTAGTCTATCTTTTACCATAGAGAATTTTATGGTACCATTGCCACTTGGGTCAGTTTTGTGTCCCTTACCCCCCACATTTTCCTTCCTCTCCAGCCCCACCATCTGTATTGTCTGGTCCTGGAAATGCTATTAGGTATGTCAGCATCTTGGGCAGATCCAGGTTAGGAGCCATAGATGAGTAAGAGCATGTGACAATTATCTTTATGTGATTGGGTGAATTCACTGAGAATCATCTGTTCAAAGTTTGACTTTTGATTGTTTAGGTTTTTGAGGTCTTTGTAGATCCTAGAAATTAGGCCTCTGTCAGTTTTGTAGCTGGCAAAAATTTTCTCCCATTTTGTAGGTAAGCTATTGGCTCTGTTTATGGTATGTTTTTCTGTGAAGAATTTTTTCAGCTTCTTGAAATCCCAATGGTTGAGTGATTGTTTTAGTTCCTGAGCTACTGGTGTTTTGTTCAGGGAAGTCTTTTCCCACTCCTGTATCATGGAAAGTTCCTTTTATTTTTTCTTCCAGTAGTAGCAGAGTTTCATCTTATATTGAAGTCTTTGATCCACTTGGACTTGACTTTTATGCATGGTGAGATGTGTGTACTGAGTTTCATATTTCTGCATATAGGTATCTAGTTTGTCCAGCACCATTTCTTGAAGATGCTGTCTTTTCCCCAGCCTACATTGTTAGGGCCTTTGTCAAATATCAAGTAGCTATAGTTATTTGACCCAAAGTCCAGGTCCTTAATTCTGTTCCATTAGACTATAATCCTGTTTTTATGCCAGTACCATGTTGTTTTTATTATTATAGCTTTGTAATATAGCTTTAGAACAGGCATTGTGATACCTCCAGATGTGTTTCTTTTGCTAAGGATATGCTTGTATATCTGAGACCTTCTGCCATTCCATATGAATTTTGAGACCATTTTTTCTATCTCTGTGAAGAAAAATGTTGGGATTTTTATTGGTATTGCATTAAATTCATATATTGCCTCTGGTAAGATTGCCATTTTCACAATGTTAATTCTGCCTATCCAGGAGCATGTGAGGTCTTTCCATTTACTCAAGTCCTCCTCAATTTCTTTCTTGAGCATTTTTATGTTTTCATTGTGTAGGTCTGTCACATCCTTGGTTGATGTCATTCCAAGGTGTTTTAGTTTTGTTGCTATTGAAAGTGGACAATGTCACTTATTTCTTTCTCTGTATCTTGTCTTTTGCATATAGAAAGGCTACTGAATTTTGTGCAGAGATTTCGTATCCTGCTACTTTGCTGAGGGAGCTAATCACCTTTAAGAATTTTGAGATGGAGGTTCTTGGGTCTCTTATATATAGAATCATGTCTGCAAATAGAGCTATCAACTTTTTCCTTTCCAATTTATATCCCTTTTATTTATTTCTCCTGTATTTTTGCTTGAGCTAGGACTTCCAATACTATGTTGAAGAGCAGAGGTGAGAGTTGATACCCCTGTATTTTTTTCTAATCTCAATGAAAATTTCCTTAGTCTCCCACCATTAAGTATTATTAGGGATTCAGGAGCTTTAAAATAACCTTTATTATGTTAAGATATAAACCATCCATACCTACTCTCTCCAATGTTTTGATCATGAAGTGATGTTGTCTTTTGTCAAAGGCCTTTTCTACATCTATCAAAATGATCCTGTGGTTTTTATGTTTAAGCTTATTTGTTTTGGTGTATTACATTTAAAGATTTCCATTTGTTAAACCACCCCTGTGTTCCTATAATGAAGCCTACTTGATCAACTGTATAATGCTATTGATGTGTTGTTGAATTTGGTTTGCAAGGATTTTGTTCAGGATCTTTGCATCTAAGTCATCAAGGAAATAGGCCTATAGTTTTCTTTACTTGTGGCATCTCTGCCTGGTTTTGGTATTAAGGTGAAAATTTCTTCATAAAAGGAGTTGGGGTGCTTACCAAATTCTCCAATTATGTGGTACAGTTTCAGAAAAATTGGTTTCAGTTCTTCCATGAAGGTTTGATAGAATTCAGCTGAGAAGCCTTCTGGTCCTGGACTCTTCTTTTTTTGGGGGGGGTTGTTGTTGTTCATTTTTATTTATTTATTTGAGAGTGACAGACAGAGAGAGAAAGAGGAAGATAGATAGTTAGAGAGAGAAAGATTGAAGGAGAATGGGCACACCTGGGCCTTCATCCACTGCAAGCAAACTCCAGATGCATGCGCCCCCTTGCACATCTGGCTAACGTGGGTCCTGGGGAATCGTGCCTAGAACCTGGGTCCTTAGGCTTCATAAGCAAGCACTTAACTGCTAAGCCATCTCTCCAGCCTGTTAGGGAGGTTTTTGATTACCTTTTCAATCTCAATAGGTGTAATAGGTTTGTTTAGATTAATGTGATCTGAATTTAGCTTTGGTAAGGCAGTGTAGGAATGTAGGACTGCAGAGGGTCAGGTGAGGGTCAGAGGAGCATGCAGGCCCTCTGTGATGGGAAAGCCTAGGGATGGGGGAATGGTAGCCTGCTGGCAGCCTGCTGGCCTGGGTCTGCACAAGGGTGGGGGTGACAGCAAGTGGGATGGCATTCTTGCATGGGTGGTCCCTGCAGAAATGCTAGCCTGCTGGCCCGGGTGTTTACACAGTGTTGGGGGCAGCAGTGAATGGGACGACATTTGTGTGTGGAGCTATGCTGGCCTGCTGGTCTGGAGTCCACTTATGCTGTGGTTCATTCCAGAGGAACCTGGGGTTTGGAATGTGGCTAGGACAGCTGTTTGAGTGGATTGGGGGACTGGTGAGCTACCTGAGAGTGTGGCAATCAGCATATTCCCAACTTGGTTCCTCTGTGCCCTCCTGCTGGAGGTCTACTGGGCTATGCAAACCCCTGAAAAGCCCAAAGAACACTAGGTCTTGCCTTTCCTTTCCCGGGAGGTGAAGCCTGGTTAGGCAGATGCCATCCTGACTGGAAGTCATGACCCATCTTTTATGACCATTCTTGGTCCTTTCTGGTTAATGCCAAAGCCAATCTTTCTGCCATTTTTGGCTTTGTTAGCTTGAAGGTTCTCATTCAGCTCTAAAATATCCTCATGGAAAAATCTGGTGTTTTTTAATGCAATTTCAAGTATTTTTGTTTTTTTTTTAATCTTACTACCAGTTTTTGACCTGTTCAAATTAGTTGGAAATCTTCTAAATACTCTATTTGTTCATTTCTTCTCCAATATTGGGGTGAGAGATCTCTTCTGAAACTGCTTCAGTGACTGGGATTCAGGAATGAGTACCTGTAAGGTAGCTTCATATATACTTAAGTGTCAGCCAAGGACTTACAGAAACACAGTGTCAATATTACCTACTCTGCTTACGACAGGCTGGAAGTCAACACATTTTGTCCTACCCCCAGGTTGATGGGCCTAGTGGCAACCACAGTTACCATATTTTGAGATGATTTATTCATTATATAAGATATCAAAATATGCTGAGATAATACAGTAAACAAGATGTATGATTGAAAAAGGAATGTTCAAGTTACCAAATCAAGGCATGTATGTGTGACATGTATGGATGACAGTAGTGGCATGGCCAGCTAGTGAATGTTGGCAAGCCTCCGTAACTGATTTTAGAGCAGCTAGCTATTCATGTACAGACAAATAAGATCAGATGTATTCCTGCTTCTTACAAAACACAAAATCTATTTGGAGTAGATACTTGAAATGAGTAGTGAATTGTAAGAATTTTAGGGGAAAAATTATAATTACTTTTCTGGGACTGAAGAGAAAGCTGAGTGGATAGAGCATTGCTACACAGCCTGAGTACCTGATTTCAGATCCTCAGTACCACACATAAATCTGGATACAATAGTGTATGTCTCTAATCCTAACACTTCTGTGTAATCTGGGAGGCGGAGACAGGAGAATGCCAAGAAGCTCACAGATAAACTAGACTGGCACATGCAACAAACAAGAGATGCTGCCTCAAACAAACTGGGAAACAAGGTGGGCACCAGATGTTCTCTTGATCACCACATGTGGGAAGATGTATGTGTACACTTTCACTCACACATGGAAACATACATGTACATGTCATACACACACTCATACAAAAAGCTAAAAAATCATATTCCTATATTTTTAAATATTTAAAATATTTTAAATATTTTACAATGTGAACACAAGTTTGGTAGAGGAGTTTGGAGAATTTGGCATATTTTATATGTTAAAACTTGTAGTTGGTGTTTCCAGATATTTTTCTTACAGAAACTCTATCTATGTGCTATGAGGATGTAGAAAGGCACATCAGTTTCAGTGGTTTGTAAAAGCAATCACATGGAATACCACAAAAGCTGAAAACAACTTAAGTAGAAAAATGGATTACCAAACCATGGTTTATTCATGTAAGTACACATTGCATAGAAATTAAAATGAACCAGCCATGTGTTTTTCCATCAATTTGTATACTGCTCATGAAAAACCCACAGTGCTAACTGAAAAAGCAAGTTGACCGTAATATTTCAAGCACGATACCCTTTATGTAAAGTTTTACCCACAAAGACTACTATTATATATACTAAACAAACAAATAAAAACACATACTGTGGGATAATGATAAAGAGGAGAGAGGAATGGAGAAGAACAGTAGTTAGAAGACTTTTATTCTTAGTATAATATTTTTTAAATAGAGAATATTTTACCAGATTCACAAAACAAGTTTATCCCTTTAACATCAGTAGGCCCTATGCTCCAAGTATTCCTTTATTTAGAATACATAGTCACTTAAATTTTGTTTTAGAAAGGGCACATAAATCACTGCTTGCTTAAATATTCAGACTACAGGGAACCACTGAGAATTTACATAAAAATCCAATGATTGGGTCATAGTGAAACTGAACAATGCTTTTGGATTAGGGGGCAATGACATAATGCATTCCAAGAAAAGAAAATACAATGGACAGGGTACTCATAAAGGCATGGTTCTCATAGAAGTAAGCATTAAAATGCCTACTCATAAACAAAAAAAAAAAAACAAAACAGATATAGGAAACAGAGGTATGTGACCCCTCTGTGTGCAGTTTGATAAACCCCATTGCATGGAAACAAAATAGATAGTTGGCCATCAGAGACTGAGTATGGGGAGGAGAGGGACAGGAGAGATGTCAGTCAAATGGACAGTACCCATTAGATTAGAGGAGAAAGATTTAGTGACTTAGTCTACTGAAGGCAGATGACTGTTGATAAAAATAAATAACATATTTCCAGATCACTAGGACACTATTTTCAATATTCTTGCCATAACAGAATTATTTTTTTTAATGACAAAATTATTATTATGAGACCTTGTCATTAATTTACTTCTCTGCTCCTTTAAAGGTGAAATATATATCTGCACTCACATATTAAATTTATGAGAAAAATAATACTGAACACACAAGCCACTTGCATGTCAGCTTTTCTTTCGCTGCATGTATGTGAAGTATAGTGTATATGTGAAAATGGCATAGCTATACCTAATGCTAAAGACCATTTTGTGAGTCTGACAAGCACCCTATAAGCCAAGGTCTGAACCTTTATATAGTTTGTATCATTAAAAATGTTATAACAGTGATGGAGAGCCATTACAACCAATAGTTTTCACGTTTCATTCTGGGTGAGCTCCGGAAGAGGAGAGAGGCATGTCCTCTTCTGAATTACTTTGCTTTCCTATCTTGTTTTTTTCTTCAGCAGTAATTATCCTAGTCTATCATTATGTTTCAGAAAGAAAGATAATTCCCCAAAGCCTTAGCTTATCTTGATGCTCTAAATTTCCCAAGATTTCACCAATTTTGTTTGTTATTCACATAAAGCCCAATTGTCAGTTAGTTGATGACTAAGTATTAATAGAATATGGAGATAAAATATGAATGATGACTTGACCCCTTAAATTTCTCTATTAAGCTGGAAAGCTGTGTAAACACAGCTGCTCCATATTTTTTCCAAATCTTTGCTGCCATCGATCAGTATTAGACATTCAATGTTTGTACACCCTTTTCAAATTGATACTCGAGTCATATATGACCTCAATGCCTTCAAAATACATAAATTTAGCTGATGTGTTTAAAGTATTATCCCACATGGCAGAGAATTTCCACCAAGCAGAGAGAACTGATTGGCACATATTGCATCTTGCTAACAATGATTACTACCAAATGTAAATTCAAGTTTTGTGCTAACTTAATGCAGAGAACCTTCACAATTGGCCTTCCCTGGTTCTGGGGTTTTATGTATAGGCAATGTAGTGCTGCAAATTCAAGCCAACAGTGCAAGTTCTCATTCTTCACAGTACCAGGAAAGGAATGGTTAACAAGAGAAACCAAAATGGTGGTCATATTATGTACACAGTGTTCGTGCAGGCTCATTCTGTACCTCCATCTTCAAAGTTATGTGTGCTATCAGGTATCTTTTGGCAAGCCCAAATCAGTGGTGCTTTTTGCTCAATCTTGCTTTGTCAGCATGAGCAACTGGAGATAAATGTATGCGATTATATAAGATTGAAGCAAAGATGGGTTTGAGAACATGGGCAGAATTGAACAATGCAGGGACATTAATCTCCTTATGGTCTGACTGTGCTGGTTCAGAATGTTTAGGTGTTTTCTGTGATGAAGGGACTGCAAAGGTTTGTTTAATTCAAAATAACAAACAATGAAGAAATTAGAAAAATAAATTTTAGTGTAAATCCTTGTTTTCATGAATATCTTTTGCTGTTCCAACTGATAAGTAGTCATGAGAACTATCCATGTCATGCCACATGGGCAGGAAAGGCTACCACTTCTAGAAACAGGCTTTCTAGATGACTAGGCCATAAACTGCACCTGGCTACAGCAGACCAGCCACATAATATGACAAATGTTAAACAAGCCCCACTGCCCTGCCCTGAGAATGAACCCCTATCACGTAACCTAGGTCACATGTGTGTCCTGTTCCTTATCCTTTCATCTTGGCCCAGGCCACATACTATCTAGGCCCTCTTCCCTGTCGAATAACACTCTCCTTCCCTAAGAAAAGTACACTTCCATTCTCCCTGCAAGTGCCAAAGGTTCTACTTTAGACCCTTGCTGTACTGCCACTGTGAAAGCCTTTTGTAATAAAAGGACAATCCACCTTGGCATCTTGCTGGAACTGTCCCTGAGCGGGATTGTCTGTGAGGGGCTTCCCTGCTCTTGGACTACTCTCCCCATATCCATTTCTAGGGTTTCAGCTGTTGTCCCTTCCAGGGCTTTGGCCTTCCCTCCACTGCTTTTGCTTTCTTCCAGAACCTGAGCTGTTGGGCCTCTCCACTACCAGACTTTTGTTCCTCAACATCAGTCCTTTGTCTTTCTCTGTATGAGTTTTCTGGGTCCCCACAAGAACCCCTGCTTACTCCATTAACCATAAACCATAAACCCTATGGCTAGACCAGGGGATCCTCCAGGCTCTTTCCTAGACCTGCCAAGTCTTGAGATGCCAAAACTCAACCTTGGTCTACTATTGTGGCTGACCACAATTCCAAAACGGGTCCTGTGGGCCACAAAACTATTTGTTTGTTTTCCTTTTCCAGACCCATTTTACCTCACAGACCTCCCTCATGAAGGGTATTCAGTCTTGCCCATCCAAATATTCCCCTCTTGATTGCCTTGTTTATAACCTTTAAATTCTTTATTGTGGGGGTATTAAACCTGTCTGGCCACAATACAAACTGGATAGTTCAGTTACTGGCATAAAAATGGTACCTTTGATTTCAAAATTTTTAGCTACTTGGAAACATTTAGACAATGCAATGGCAAGTGCCCAAATTTTGCATTTAAGCTTTCCTATGCCCTGGTCCTAGCGCCTCTGGCTTTCTAGCAACTTCACTCAGTCCCCGTTTTCCCATTCTCCTCGCAGCCGCCAAGGAGAGCTAAATTCCTCCCTCTCCCATATTTCTGGTCCCAATGACAAGCCCTTCTCTACCCTTTTCCTACTTCTCCCTCTCACTGCCCCTCAACTTCCCACCGGCCCCCTCCACACACTGTAGTCTTTACCCAGCCACTCTCATGCATTCACTCAGCTCTCATGCTACCACATACCCAACCTCCTACCCAGAAACCCTCTTTTCATGCCTTGGCCCCTCTTCACTGAGACTCCTGATGGACTGCTGAGTAGCTTTGCAATCTAAGAAGTACCTTTAGCTCTTCTGTCAGGATAAGGGGCTATTTATTTTCCTTCTAGAAGATAAAATCACTCTCTGATCCACATATTTCAGGAATATTCTCTGGTTCCTCTCCCCACTAACACTCATTTTCCTAGCCCATTCACAGTGGTTTTAAGTGTTACTCCACAACTACTTTTAAATCACTAGTTGATTTTCAAGACTGGTGTAACTGACCTTTTTGTTGTTCAACAGACATGCTTAAAGGCCAACATAATGAAGTTGTTTTTCTGGGATCTACATGACCTCTCTGATCATTAGTTCAGGTGGGTTATCATAGCTATTGGAAATTTTAGAGGTATATATTTTTTCCTAGCCTCTTGGGACCTAACTGACCTGGAAGAAAGGTCACAATATTGGCTATTGTCTTAGCCCCATCTTTCTCATTGTTTTGACCTTCAAGTATGACTGTCCTATGGTGCTGAATCTCCTAACAATCTCCCCTTATGTTTGCAGATTTTTTTTATTTTTTATTTTTATTAGTTTTCTATTCTGCAAGTACAGGCAGTTTGGTACCATTATTAGGCTCATCCATGACCTACCCCCTCCCCATTGGCCCCTCCTTGTTGAGGTATATGGGTATGTGGAGTTAGCCCACAATTATGGGTAAGATAAGTGTCCCTGCTTATCATGACCCAACATGTGGCTCTGACATTCTTTCCGCCCCCTCTTCCACAAAATGCCCCTGAGCCATGTTGGGTTCATTTTTGGTCTGCTTCACTGATAAGGTGTTGGGGACCTCTGGGGTTCTGGCTCTCTGATTTGGTAGGAGTTGATTTTTCTCTGTGTTGGTCTCCTTCCCCCTTGTGCTGGTATCTGGTTCATCAGGAAAATGGCAACCTTGCTTGTTTTGCCAATTTTCCTTAGTTTCAGCCGGGGCCCTTTTGAGGTATGATGGGGTGGCTCTCTCCTTAGGATCTGCATCTCTGAAAAAGAGAAGCAGATTCTCCAACGGAGAGTAAGTTAACACCAGGACAACTGAGATAGCCCTCACATTTTTTAATAGAGAGTTTAATAGGTGTAGACCCTCTTCTAGCCCATAATTGATGATAACTTGATATTGGAGAGTGGGCTTATATTTGGATATGCTTCTGACTTGTTTCCCAGCTCCAGCTATGGGTCTCATACCACCGAAGGGATCAGTTAGTCGAATCAAGAGCAGTTGGTTCCCCCACCATGTTTGCAGATTTTTTTTCTTGGAATATCTATGCAGCTTTCCAGAATGCACTTGGACTCTATTAGTTTCTATAGCCTCGGGTTTTAATTCTATTCTGTATCTTTGGCTCAAGTGTACTTAACCTTTTAACATGATTGGTATCTTCCAAAATATAGGCCATTAAGCTTCAGCTAGAGTTGTCTCAGGCATATCACCATCGTATTTCCTGTCATATTTTATGTGTGTGTGTGTGTGTGTGTGTGTGTGTGTGTGTGTGTGTGTGTGAGAACATGTGTGTGTGCATGTATCTGTGCAAACAGTGACACCCGAGTTCAACACGAGGGAGGGAGGGAGAATGGGTATACCAGGGCCTTCAGCCACTACAAATAAACTCCAGACACATGTGCCACCTTGTGCATCTGGCTTACATGGGTACTGGGGAACTGAATCTGGGTCCTTAGGCTTTGCAGGCAAGCACCTTAACCACAAAGCCATCTCTCATCCAAATTTTGAGTGTTTTTATATTGTAAGGGGAGAACTAAAATCATTGCAATTGTGTAAATCATTTGGTTTTCCTGTATGTGAAACTTTGCTTCAACCCTAAGTGATGAGAGTTTTAGATCAGGCCCATGAGATGTATAAATTATGTAAAAAGAAAACATAAGGGTTATTGAAGTTTTAGAAGAATTTTATTTGCTTTTACCTTACAGCACGTGATTTCTAAACAATAGATAGAGGCACTATTTGCAAAATGAATAGCCAATTTAATCTGTGCTTTTCTGTAGGGAAAAATAATGTTTAGATATTATGCACCTATTACTTTAAGGAAATAGTGTTTCATCCAGTGACTATACTGTCTGCTGTTGTAACATGAGGACTAAATGCCAAAATAGATAAGATTTAACACCATCACAACTGATGCTTTATGAAGTTTCACATTATCATATTCTCTGGAGATTTTATCTACAAAGCACCTTCTGTCCTCTACACTGCAGATGGTTGGTAGATAAGAGGCATGTAGTGACTAAAAAGATGCCTAAAGTTTTAGGGAAGCCACAGACTTCTTGAGTCTTCAGATAATCAGTGAGATCATGTAAGATCTGATATATATTATGACCATAAAAGTCTCTGTGTAAAGACAACTCATCTGAAGATAGTTATTGGTATGAAACCTCAGTTGACTTCAATCAGTTAACATTCTATCATAGAGATAACTAATGTGAACTAAAGTTTTTGAAAAGCATTGCATCTACTTCAAGTCTGACTACACAAGTCTGAATAGACTAATAGAACTCTTGTGATTACAGAGAGATGGAATGTTGTGGGATCAGGGACAAATTATCCTGGGCTACCATTTATTTCCCACCTCTGTATCTGATCTAACAGACTATCAGGTGGTCAGGTGAATCCTTTTTAGAATGTATTAACAGAACACCAGCTTCCACCAATCCAAAGTCTAAGAATGTCATCATATCATCTAAAGTCTATACCAGAGTTCCCAGTTTTGCTATAACCTACCTATTTGAGGTTTCCATCGATGTATTTGAAAAGTGCCTTGTTTTATGGCTCTTGTTCTGTAACAATACAATATTCATGAAGTGGGTAATATATTGGAACATATAATTTGAGATAACCCATGGTCACCCATATATGGCTGCAGAATAAATTATTTCACCATCTCTTAGGTGAGAGGTATCTGTTTTGCATTAACGTTAATTTACATATAATTTTTCATATTACTACATTTTTCTGTCGACATGAGATGATTTAGTATTCAAGGGATGAATAATATTTAAATTTAAACATTAGGTACATTCCACTTTACTAGGATGGTTGTTTTTCATTGATGTTAACTTGAACTAGACAAAGGTTTCCCAGGTTGAGTTATTTCTATTTTTATTGTTTTAAATGATTTTTAAAATATTTTTAGTTATTTATTTGAGAGAGAGAAAGAGGAAGGGAGAGAAAATAGAAAGAATGGGCATGCACAAGGGCCTCCAGCCACTGCAAACGAACTCCAGATGCATCTGCCACCTTGTGCATCTGGGTTATATAGGTACCGGAAAATCGAACAGAATGGTCCTTTGGCTTTGCAGGTAAATGCCTTAACCGCTAAGCCATCATCTCTCCAGCCCCCAGGTTGAGTTATTAACCCACGTTTCCCCTTATTTCTTAACATGAGCCTCAAGCACTCTTACCAATTTTCTTTTGGTGAATTTATTGTTCTTGTTTTTTGTTTGAGACACACACACACACACATATGTATACACACACACACACACACACACACACACACACATACATACATACACATTTGGTTCTTGAGATCTGTCATGTCATGGCCAGTTAAAAAGGGCTCAGTGGGGCTGGAGGTATGGCTTAGTGGTTAAGGCATTTACCTGTAAAGCCAAAGGACCCAGGTTTGATTCCCCAGAACCCATGTTAGCCAGATGCACAAGGGGGCATATGCATCTGGACTTTGTTTGCAGTGGCTGGAGGCCCTGGCACATCCATTCTTTCTCTCTCTCTCTCTCTCCCTTCCTCTTTCCTTATCAAATAAAGATGAATAAATAAATAAATAAATAATGTTTTAAAATTTAATTTATTAGTTTTCTTTTCAGCAAATACAGGCCGTTTGGTACCATTGTTTAGGTTCATCCATGATCTACCCCCTCCCACTAGACCCTCCTTGTTGATGTAAATGGGTCGTGCATTGTGGAGTTAGTCCACAGTTATTGGTGTGATAAATGTCTCTGCATATCATGACCCAACGTGTGACTCTGACATTCTTTCCTCCCCCTCTTCCACAAAATTTCCCTGAGCCATGTTGGGTTCACTTTTGGTCTGCTTCAGTGCTGAGGTTTTGGGGGCCTCTGAGGCTCTGGCTCTCTGATTTGGTAGGAGTTGATTTTTCTCCGTGTTCGTCTCCTTCCCCTTTGGGCTGGTATCTGGTTCATCAGGAAAACAGCACCCTTGCTTGTTTTGCCAGTTTTCTTTAGTTTCAGTTGGGCCCCTTTTGAGGTATGATGAGGTGGCTCTCTCCTTAGGATCTGCATCTATATGAAAAAGAGAAGCAGATTCTCTAATGGAGAGTAAGTAAGTTGGCACCTTTAAAATTGAGATAACATTTACTTTTTTGATAGAGAGTTTAATAGGTGTAGGCCCTCTTGTACCCCATGATTGATGGTAGCTTGATATTGGAGAGTGGGCTTATGTTTGGATATGGTTCTGACTTGTTTCCCAGCTCCAGTTATGGGTCTAGTATCACTGAGGGGATCAGTTAGCCAAATCAAGAGCAGTTGGTTCCCCACCCTGGCTGTGTGCCACTATTGCACTTGTGTGGGCATCACACCAGGTTATTTGTTGCTAATTAGGTTAGACCATGAGTTGCTTCGACAGATATTGGTCATTTCCCCCAGTCGCCCATGTAGCACCTTCTGGCACTAGACGCGCTGACTGTCTGGGGACTGACTCTCTTCTGGCTTCCAGCCATGCCACTCCATTTTACTTGTCAGTTGCATATGGAGTCTTCAGCAATAGGGTCTTACTACTGACCTTTCGTGGGTCATCAAGTACTCTGACAAAAGTCTGTCATTGTTTTAGGAAATTGTAAGTTTCTCTGATCAAAAGCTCATTGTGGGGCTGGAGAGATGGCTTAGCGGTTAAGCGCTTTCCTGTGAAGCCTAAGGACCCCGGTTCGAGGCTCGGTTCCCCAGGTCCCACGTTAGCCAGATGCACAAGGGGGCACACGCGTCTGGAGTTCGTTTGCAGAGGCTGGAAGCCCTGGCGCACCCATTCTCTCTCTCTCCCTCTATCTGTCTTTCTGTGTCTGTCGCTCTCAAATAAATAAATAAATAATTTAAAGAAAGCTCATTGTGGATGATAGCCCCATGCTGGTAGTGGGGGTTACAGGTCAGTGCCCACTAAGAAAATGAGGAAAAACATAACTAATATACAAGAGTTAGATAAAATATTTTTTAAAAGGGCTCAGTGTGTGTACAAGCCATCCTCCTTTTACCAAGGGGTCTTCTGCCCTCATTCTGCTTTAGATGCGAGCTTTATAAAAGACAATTATTGTGGAATTAGAAGGTGTTTGATAACTTTTTGCTACTACCATAGTGGTGGGAATTATTTACTCCCTCAGTTCTTTCTTTTTTTGTTTATTTTTATTTATTTATTTGAGAGCAACAGACAGAGAGAGAGAGGCAGATATATATAGAGAGAGAAGGGGTGCACCAGGGCCTCCAGCCACTGCAAACAAACTCCAGATGCATGCGCCCCTTGTGCATCTGGCTGGTGTGGGTCCTGGGAATCCAGCCTTGAACCAGGGTCCTTAGACTTCACAGGCAAGTGCTTAAACACTAAGCCATCTCCCCAAGCCCCTCAGTTCTTTCTTAAATGAGTCACTCATTTTTCTTAATCACCTAATACTCCATATATGCAATGACTACGCAAAGCTATGTGCACCATGAAAGCACAGATAACACCATTGTTTCTCAACAACTGCTGAATATGATTGGATTTAAAACTAGAAGACAATCACATGTTGAATGGCACCTTCATACTTCATTTATTTCCCCTCAGATGCTAAAGCTATTAGAGCTTCTGGGAAGCTTTAAAAGTTCGCAAGAACATTATCCACCTCCAGGAGCTCTGAGTCTTCAAGCTACTTTTTCTTCTTGTATTAGTTATTTTTTTGTTTCTGTTTTTGTCTTCTGGATTGGGAAATATTATGACAACTGGAAATTGAAGAAATTTGCATTTTTTTTCCAGTTTTCATAAAATCAACAATCTTGCTATGGAGCCTTCTAAGGGCTATTCTTACAGAGGTAAATAGCACATTTATGTTGTTTAAAATCTTAGCACTCCTTTTCTAACAGCCAGGAGTCAGTATTCTGAAGACTTGTGTGAACAACCCCAGGACTCTGCAGGTTTCCTAATTTCCATTACCACCAGTGAATTTTTTCAGGAGCAGTTTTGAGGCAACTTGGGAAGCTAGCATCAAATGGTTTGGAACAGATCTGTTTTGTTGGATGAAGGGGTTTAATTAACTTCTGAGCTGCACAAATTAATCTGGACTTGAGTGAAGGCCTAAAAATTGATTACACTGTGAGCACCTATTCAGAAAATATTTGGACAGAAAATAAACTTATTTCTTAAAGGTTAGTGCCCCAACATGTTGATGGGTTGTTGAGGTCAATATACACCTGGATTTCAAGTTTGCCCCTTTGCTTGTCAGTAGTATGCCCTGCTCCACTTGCCTAAAGTTGCCTTTGTCTGCTTGACCTTTTCTCCTAGGCCAATATTTCCTCTCAGAAACCTTTTGAAGCATTATATTTTTTTGAGGGGGGACATTGCAATCAGCACTGTGTTTCATTTTAATTATTTTATTCAAGACTGAATCAACACACTGTGATTTAAAAACAAGAAAGAAAGCAGCTTTAAATAGATTATTTTTTATTTTATTTTAGTTATTTATTTTGGACATTTTTTATTGACAACTTCCATGATTGTAAACAATATCCCATGGTAATTCCCTACCTCCCCCCACTTTCCCTTTTGAAACTCCACTCTCCATCAACACCCCTCCACTTCTCAGTTACTCTCTCTTTTATTTTTGATGTCATCATCTTTTTCTCCTATTATGATGGTCATGTGTAGATAGTGTCAGGTACTGTGAAGTCATGAATATCCAGGCCATTTTGTGTCTGGAGGAGCACATTGTAAGGAGTCCTACCCTTCCTTTGGCTCTTACATTCCATCTGCTACTCTTCTGCAATGAACCCTGAGCCTTGGAAGGTGCGATAGAGATATTGCAGTGCTGAGCACTCCTTTGTCACTTCTTCTCAGCACCAAGTTGCCTTCTGAGTCATCCCAAGGTCATTGACATCTGAAAAGAGAAGCTTCTCTAACCAAAAATGAAAGTAGTATTAGTATATGGATATGAACATTAAGAGAAGTGCTTACTGGGCACTTTGGTGAGCATAGTGTATCCGTTTAGCCAGACACCAGCAGACGTTACACCCCTAGGGCTCATGACTACCCCTGTTGTGTGTTTTCAGTATCAGGGATGTATTGCCTCCCATGGAGCAGGCCTCTAGTCAAATTAGAGGGCAGTTGGTCTTCCCCCATAACAGACATGCTACTATTGCACCCATTGGCTCATTTGGCCTGGCTGGCCTAACATAAGGCTTGCAGTGTCCACTGTTGAGTATCTTCACTGGTGATTTCTCTCTTTCCCATTGAACTGCATGCAGCATGGCTTTTTCTAGCCTTCTGTCAGCTGGTCCACATGGAGTAGGTTTTCAGCTCCACTCCAGCAGCATTTCTCAGTGATCTTGCAGCCCAAGTATGTGGAGTCTTCAGCAATATGGTCTTACCATCTATTCCTGGTGGGAAACCTATGACCTCGGCAGTGGCTTGTAATGTCTTGAGGGCATTGGGGACCTCCCTGGCCAACAACTCACTGGAAGTTATCCCATCCCTGGCACTGAAAAATTTCTAGTAACAATCTATGGCTCCTGAGTGTTCCATTGTCCAAAAAAAGTAGGTTTCCATATGACTTATTTATATCCTCTTAGATTTTGATTAGCCCTCCCTCCACTTTTCCTTTACTCAATCTCTTCCCCTGACCTCACTTAGGCCTTTCATCCCCATTAATCGGTTCTTCTAATTACATTTATACAATATCATCCTATTAAGTCTCCCCTTTCTCCCTTTATTCTAGCTTACAGGCCTCTGCTACTGAGTTTTCTTCCTACTCACATAGAAGTCCAACCATTTGTAATTAGAATACACAGATGAGTGAGAACATGTGATGTTTGGCTTTCTGGGCCTGAGTTATCTCACTAAGTAAATACTTTCCATTTTTACCTCAAAACATTAAGTAGTCATCAAGCAGATGTATATATCAGCTCTATAAAATGTTCTTGATTTAATGATCTGCCCAATTTTCTGCAGTGTCTTTTTATTTTTTTTCTTGAGGTTTAACAAATGTAATGTACATACATACATGCATGCACACATGTGAATGCACATGCACAATTATATTCATGTATCTAAAAATACATGCTTGACTTGGGCATTACTGTAAGTGAAAACTGAAATGATTAAAGAAACTGTTTTTTAGGAATCATGCTTATTTGAAGAGGAAAGGGCATAAGAGGAAAATTTCATCTTATCCATCCTTGATTTAAAAGATATTGAAGCAAGATTTATCCTTTCTACCTCTCTTTTAAAAACAATAAGTTGTGGTTTTATAGGGTCCTCTACTATGACATTTGTTAATGCTATAAAAAAGTGGCAATGGGATGATTGAAGGGGTTTCTGTTTCCCTTGATTTAATGTCAAGTATAATTTGGTGGACAATTACATGAAATTCCCTTTATAATTAATTTTCAATGCCAAATTAATCCTTGGCAACCCTTCTTTTAGCCAAGTCCAATTATTCTTGTAGAATAATTCATTTGTTCCCTTTATTTTATTTGCTTCTTTCCTATGAATTATTTTTGAATAGTACCATAACTCCTAAATAAAGTTTTCATAATAATTACTATATTATGTGTCGGAGGGATGGCTCAGTAGTTAAAGGCACTTGCTTGCAAAGTTTGACACCCTGGCTTACATTCCCCTATATCCACTACATCTGAAGTCTGTTTACTCAGGCAGGAGGCCTTGGTGTAACCATTGTCACATTCTCTTTCCATTTTTCACTCTGTCTATCTCTCTCAAATAAATTCTTAGGGCTGGAGAGATTGCTTAATGATTAACGCATTTTTCTTGTGAAGCCTAAGAAGCCAGGTTCAATTCCCCAGTACCCATGTAAGCCAGATGCACATGGTAGCGCATGCATCTGGAGTTTATTTGCAGTGGCTAGAGGCCCTGGTACACCACCCATTCTCTCTCTCTCTATCTCTTTCTTTCTCTCTTTTTTTCTCTCTCTCTCCATCTTTTTTCTCAAGTAAGTAAGTAAATAAATAAAATATTTTTAAGTAATGATAATAAATATTTTTAAAATTACTATGGTATATCAAATATGTAAAATTTGAGGCAGAAATCTAGGTATTATTTTCAACAACTCCTTTTATAACTTTTCATTTTTCCTCCAGATATCCCACTCATCATCAAACCCGAAAATTCTCTAAATAGCTATAGAACGTTCCTGCTTCTATCCATCTTCACTTCATCACCCTTCTTGTACCAACTTAAACATCTCTTCTCACCTGGTCTACCAAAATATTCTTGTAATTGGCCACCCATAGTTCCTCCTTGATTCTCTAGTCCATTTTCTGCAGTAAAAAGCAGCATGATCTCTCTAAAAGGTAAAAATAATAACGTAATGCTCTTAAAACCCTTTAATGCTGTCAACTTCTCTTGAGGTAAAAACAAATCTTTATGATTTACTGAGCACTGTAAGATCTAGCCCCTCCCAATTTTCCAAATTTCCTTCACTCTTTTCTATATATTGCTCTTTGGCTATCCTGGACTTTTTTCTAATACCCCAAACATATCATTACCCTTTCATCTTCAGGACCTTCAGACTTCTCCTGTTTAAATCACTCTTTACAGTATCTTTCCATCTGGCACCTACTGTTCTTACAATGTCTGCTTCATAGTTCAATGCTCATGAATTCCTTCCTGTTCACCCAAGACTGTGATGAACTCTTGTCAGAGTGCTCTGTGATTCCCTTGTAGGCAATATGTAATTTATATGAAAACTCACCAAAATCACTAATTCTATCTACTTTCTTTTTTACCTATGGTCATAGTTTGATTAATATTAGTTTCACCACAAAGACCATAAATTCCAGAGTACGGAAATAGTAGGAGGCAAAGAACATGACACATAGCATGTACTCAGTAATTGTTTGTTAACTGAGTGAGTGAATGAATGAACAAATGAACACAATCAGACAAAGGGGAAAGCTGGACATATTCAATTTTACAGTACAGTCAATGAGGAACATGCTGATTTTAAGACTTTAAAAATGATGAAGTAAAAAGACAGTTTTTTCTGTTATCTGTTTAATGGTATTACCAGGCTTTAAATAAGTACTATAATAATTCTGTTTTATATGTATGATGATTAATGGTTGTAAACCAAAAAATACCCTCAAGTTCTGTTGATGTACCTTGAAAAATATAAAATATAAATTCTTAAATTAGATTATTATTATATTGTAGTTCTGTGTATTTGAATCCACCAAGAAAATTCTAAGTTACTCCAAATGATGCAAAAAGATACATTATAAAATTTTATTATTTAATAAAATGGTATCATTTACTCCTTATTCTCAATAACAAAATCATTAAAGTAATAAACTCCTTAATATTAAAATATTTTTAAAGATACTCTGTTTCTTGGGCTGGAGAAATTGCTTAGTGGTTAAGGTGTTTGTCTGCAAAGCTAAAGGACTTGGGTTTGATTCCCCAGGACCCATGTAAGCCAGTTTCACAAGGGGGCACATGCATCTGGAGTATGCAGAGGCTGGAAACCCTATCACGCCCATTTCTCTCTTTGATTCCCTTTCTCTGCCTCTTCCCTTCTCTCACTCTGCCTCTTTCCCTCTCTCAAATAAAAAAAAAAAATTAAAAAATATACTCGGTTTCTAAAATATATGTTATGGGTTACAAGCATATTCATCTTCATATAATTGTTCCTATCAAATCAGCATTATAGGTAACAATGCATCATATTAGCATTTGTGGTGGTTTGATTCAGGTGTCCCCCATAAGGTTAGGTGTTCTGAATGCTAGGTTCCCAGCTGATGGAGATTTGGGAATTAACGCCTCCTGGAGGGAGTATATTGTTGGGGGCCGGCTTATGGGTATTAAAGCCAATTTCCCGTTGCCAGTGTTTGGCACACCCTCCTGTTGCTGTGGTCCACCTTATGTTGGCCAGGGGGTGATGTCCACCCTCTGCTCATGCCATCATTTTCCCCTGCCATCGTGGAACTTCCCCTCGAGCCTGTAAGCCAAAATAAATCTCTTTTTTCCCCAGAAGCTGCTCTTGGTTGAGTGATTTCTAACAGCAATGTGAACCAGACTGCAACAGCATTTGAGCAAGAAAACATCAAGATGCTCATTCTCAATAGTATTTTTAATGTTGTTTTGACACTTTCTGTAAAGAGAATGGACAGATTAGGTAGAAAGACAAAGATTTTTGTTTCCAAAAAACTTTTGTTCTATTCTTTTAGATGCTGGTAAATTTGGTCCATAATTATCACTTTTAAAACAGAAAAATTTCATCACCATCACCATAAATAGAAATCATATATATATATATATATATATATATGATTTAGCTTTGATTAAAAAGAGAATTAGACTCTGATCCATTTCTCAATGATTCTTTTACTCTGAACTGCTGAGATCAGAAAAATGTGGGTTTGGAGCCAGGAGCTAGACAGGAAGAAAGTCAAGCCAGGTTAGAGACTACAAAATGAAAGTCAGACATGAATTTTTGGTCAATACAGTCTTGGAACTTGGAACCAGATGAAATAAATTATTCACATTCAGAACTCAAAATAGTCCACCAAACCTTGAACAAAGGCAATGCTTATTAAATACTCACAACATACCAGGCCCAGTTTATTTTGTCTGACATAATCTTACAAATTTTCTTAAAGGATAATTTTGTCACCCTTTCTTTACATATAAGAAAAATAAGACTGAGATCAATTAACACTGTATAAAATTCAGCATCTAGAAATTGGCAAGGCTGGGAGTTGACCAGGTCAGTTTGACTCCACAGACAGTAGCTCATTAATTTACCTTCTTATTGTTGGTGCAAAATATCTGACCAGAAGAAACTTAAGGAATGAAACGGTTTATTTTAAGCTTAAGGCTTTGAAGGAAGTTCATCATGGAAAGAGCTGGAAGCTGGAGTCACATTATCACCTGCAGTGAGGAAGTAAAAAGTGATATATGCTGAATTGTCAACTAATTTTCTCCTCTATATAGTCCATGGACCCAGGCCATGGCATGGTGCTGCACTCAGGTCCTTCTCTAGAACTAACCTAATAAAGAAAAACCCTTCTCAGTCATGACCAGAGACATTTTTGCACATGGGTTCTAAATCCAGTTAGGTTGACAACCAGAGGTGAACAATCCCAATTACTGCAAGTACTGGGGCAGAGTGCTATTCATTGGGATGGGCCTAAAAGTCAGCAGTAACTCTGAATCTAAGAATATCTATCATATTAATTTTGTCTATTTGTCTTCTTAATGTGAAGACCATCATTATAATGAGTGATTCTTTAAAGCTTAGATTTTTCTCAGCAACACACAGGACCTACATTGGAATATTTTCTTTAAAACATTTCTCAGAACATTTTACCCATAGGCATATTTTTCAAACTCAGAGTTAGAACTCAGCAATGTCATGGATTCAGTCTGGTAAATTGTGACCATCAAAGTTTTAGTGTAATAGTATAGAATAAGATATGTAGGAAATATCGGTTCTTTAAATAAAATGATAGCACAGGTTATTTTGAGACTGTATTTCTAGGGGATATACTCAAATATTAAAATTCACTGGTCTGTAAGCAAACTGACTTCAGATTAAGTGCTTTTTGTTCCCTAATTATTATTTCAAGTATATCAGATTTGTCCACTAAAATTATAAGTTTAAATAAGAGACACATGACATAGCTCTCTAAATTTTCTTTTGCAACTAAAGTGATGCATGGAAGATAAAATACTATCAACAAATAATTACAAATTTAGTTATGAAGGAAAGCAATGAACAGTAGCTTTTTTCATAGCTTTATCCTCCAAAACTGTCATGCCAAGGCAAAGAGTCAGAAGAGATGACTGATAATAAGATTCATGAAGTCTCTCTCTCTCTCTTGCTCTCCTTGCAAGTAAATAAAAATAAAATTAAAAGAAAAAATGGCCAAGTTGGTGGTGCACACCTTTAATCCTAGCACCCGGGAGGCAGAGGTAGGAGGATCGCTAAGAGTTCAAGGCCACCCTAAGACTACATTGTTAATTCCAGGTCTCTGAACTAGAGTGAAACCCTACCATGGAAAACCAAAAAAAAAAAAAAAAAAAAAAAAAGAAAAAAAAGAAAAAAGAAAAAAAAGAAAAAAAAAACCCTGTAGTTTATGCATTCTTCATATATATATATATATACACATATATATATATATATATATATATATATATATATATATATATAATTTAGACTGTTTCTTATTTGTAATATTAGAAATTATCAGTAACTTATTTAGAATTTTTCTGACATTTTATTTCCCCAGATTTTCAGAAAAGAAGTCAATGGATCATAAAATCTAAAGCTGTTGATTTATGCATTTCCAGGTCTTGGCTTGATCCTTGTGATCAGAGTTCAATGGTACAGCACTCGTGCAGGAAACTGACCTGATGGACATTGTCCTTTCCTGTGGGTTAGCTGTTGATGCTTCTGCTCATCCATGCACATTTCCTCTTTCATTATTTGAAACAGTTTCTGTCCAGCTGAATTTAAGATAGCTGTGATTGCATTACACAGCAATGATAGCTTTTCCTGCAAATGTTTGCCAGGCCAACCCTTTAACTGGAAATAAAATTTGGACATTCAACTTTGGACTGTGTGTAATGTCTCCAAATTAAGGAACCAACTAGAGAAAAAGAGTCACCCCATGTGCAAACAAGAATAATGAATGGTCTGATGTTTGATTCTCTTTAGTGAGGAATATTGCTTTTCTTTCTTTTATTGCTTTTCTATATTTGTCTACAGTGCCCACCATGTGAGTGGGTGCCTATAGGACTAATAAAGAAAGAATGAAGCCAACTGATTTTATGTTTTCTAGTTTATTAGAATATAATCCTATTTTCATTCTGTTCCTATAATAGTTTATTTTTTTATCAAGCAGACAAATCTTTGTCTCAAAAACAAAATTTTTTATAGTGCCCCAGTTTTGATTACTCTTTAGATAAATAGCTTTCCTATTATATGATTTTGTGGTGAATAAATTAACCTTTTTCTACAGCCAAGCATTCAATCACAACTATGAAATCTGTCAACATATATTGTCCTGCTAATAAAGAAATTCAGGAATACATACTTCACCAACTGATATAAAGTCTGCACGATTCAGTGGGTTTTGTTTGCTTGTTTTGCCAGGGTCTGTTATGAATCAAATTAAAAGGCACTGAAAGAGATCACAGAGATTTTCCTTTTCCATCCTTTGGTAGTTTTCTGTGCTTAGTGATGTTTTCTAGATTTAGGTTTCCTTGCTTATTGGCACCAGTAGATTCCTCCCAAGGCAGTTTTATGGACTGAATGTGTATTAAACCTTAACCCCCAAAGTAGCTGTGCTTGTAAATGGGGCTTTCAAGGAAACAATTAAGGTTAATTGAAGTTATAAGGGTAAGGCACCAAACCGATAGCATAAGTATTCTTACAGGAGGCACTGGTGAGCTCAATGAACTAAGGAAATGACCTAGGAGGCCATACGAAGAAGGTAGCCACCTACTTGTCAGGAACAATCATACCTGATTACAATCTAATTTAGCTAGAAACTTGATCTTAACATGTTTGGTCTCTAGAACTGTGAGGGGGAAGTACTCTCTTTTCTTCAGCTACTCAGTCTATGGTAGTTTTTGTTGTTGTTTTTTAATGGGAGCCTGAGAAAAGTAAAGTAATATAGGCAGGCAGACAGGTAAGCAGGCAGACATAGGCAAAAGGTTGAAGGGCAGGAGGAGAGATGTCTAGTTATTTCTTTGTTTCCTTTGGCTTCTATAGAGAGTGCTGTTTCTTCCTCACTCCAGTTTTCTTAGAGGCACCCTTTCCCTAAGGGTCCTACTTCTAACCAACACACTTCTACCATTGTCCTTGCTCCCACCAAATGGACAAAACTACTTTCTGCTTTCCCTTTGCCCTGTGGTGGTCCTGACTTTCTACAGCTGCCAGTCCCTGGCTACCCTCCTCTCTGTTTCTTGAAAACTACAGAATCAATAAAATGAATTTCTGTACTAAATGGTTCTGTTGAAAACCTTTCAGGACGATGGTGGCTGGGTGGTTGGCTAAGAGACAGAAGGGAAGGTCCTTACGAAGTGAAAGAGGCTGAGAAACATCCCTTTCCTGCTTCTCAACATCTCGGAAAACCAGCAGTTGTGTTTCCCTATAGTTTTCTAATGAATCCATGTGCCATTGAGAGTGCCAATGTGGGACACTGAAAGTGGACCTTTATCAACCCTGCAGACCAAAATCCTGAAAAGAAGTCCAGAAAATAGAACTAAGAAAGAACAGAAAACAGCACATGATGATATGAGCTAAAGTTATGAAGATGAAGAATCCCCAGATGGATTCTCCTAGACAAAGAGAAATTGGATGAGTGGAAGTTTGACCCAGTGTAACAACAACAGTTAAATGAGATGGTGCTGAAAGACAAGCACACGACACTGCAGGACACATAGACTGCTCCTTAAGCTTCATGAAGAGAGTGCATGTACTGCAAAGAAGTGAGAAAGCTAAAAGTATTACCTGAATAGAAGAGGCTCCACTCAGCCAGTATTTTGAGGCTGTAGAGAAGGCTCAGCATGCAGAAGAGAATATTCCTTTACCAGATAAACCACATGCTCCCCTCAACACCTTGATCCAGGACACTGCAGTTCCCGGCACCCTCCTGCAGTCCTCCCTCCTGAAGCCCTCAGCACATGGCCTTCCTTCTTGTCTTTTGTATATTCAAACGTGATGTTCCCTATTTGTCCCCCGGTAAAGTATTTCATCTGTGATTGCTGCGGATGTGTGACTGTAAGGCAGGTTTTACTCTTTGGAGCTTCTCCATACAGCAAGGATGAAGGTACATTGTATGGTCCAGAACTCATTAAGCTACTGATGTTCCCAGCACCCATAAAGAAGATGGCTATTCTGAGGACACCAGTCAAGATAAGTATGATGAAAGCACTGGTGGCAGTGACATGGATGGATTGGATAAAGATAGGGAAGGAAATAATCTGCTCATTTTGATGCTAGGGAGAGAGATAGAGACAACATTAGAGGATAAAAGTCAGGCTAGAGTCCATGATTTGCAGATATATTGGGAAAATCAAGGAAGAAAAAGACCATAAAGCATGTGACTTCTCTTCAGACCATGATGCCTCAAGTGCTAGGCAGGATGAGAAGCAGAGGAATTTTCAGAGCTGATGATAAGGGCCCTGATGATTCTGAAGCAGAAAGAAATCACAGAAACAGAAGAAAGAGGGTAGCTTTCTGAGAGCACATCTGCTGCCTCCTCACAGCGTCAGGACACTGGACACACATGAAGCCCCCATGCCTGGAACACTGGATAGGCTACCTCCAAGGGCTTCTCCACCCCTAGGATTACTAGGCATGCTTGGATTCTGAGGATCTGAGTATGCTTGTAACTCTGAAGCTATCACCTGGCCAGCTCCTAGGCTCTCCTCTCTAGCTGTACTTCCAGATCTGCTTCCTGCCTCACCCTCCTCTGGTCTGCATCAGTGCAATCTCCCTTATCTCCAGGGCTCCCTGTGCATACTTTCATCTTGGCATGATGTGCACCTGGGCATTTCTTAGAAGCTTCTTTGTGAGGCTGGAGGTTTTAAATCCTCACTCAACTTGACTTAGTGAGCCAAAGTGGATGATATAAAAGCCTCCGCCATTGAGAAGGAAGCCACCATAAACCACCAGTGCCAAGCCACAGGGAACTCACCTTAAGTCAGAGATGACTTGATTTGCGCCCATGCATTGAGGGTACATAAGAAGAATAAAGAGACTTCTTCTACTTATTGGAGAAAGTCAGAGAATCATTCTGATGCGCCTCACTCCAAAGCAGCCCTCATATCCGGTCCTTCTGTTCCTGTCTCAGCACAAAGGAAGGATGATGTTTATGAAACATTTGTGCAAGGGGTGGAAGGTTTGCGTGCTGGAAAAGTCTTCTTCTGCTCTCAGGAGTTCACGAAACAAGACTATCTTATTAAATTTAGGTAGAAGAGCTGGGCATGGTAGCGTATGCCTTTAATCCCAGCACTCGGGAGGCAGAGGTAGGAGGATCGCCCTGAATTTGAGGCCACCCTGACACTACATAGTGAATTCCAGGTCAGTCCGGGCTACAGCAAGACCCTATCTCAAAAAAAAAAAAAAAATTAAGTAGAAGAGATAATTATGCTGTCAGGACATTATCTAATGTCAGTTCAAGGTATAGCCTAAGTTTATCTGTTTGGATTTTGTTGCCCAGAGATAATTCCATTTGGAGCAGAAGGGCCACTGAAGCCATGCTGATGAGCACTTTCCCTTTCCACACATTTTTTAACCCTGTTTCTCTCCCTTCTCTTCGGAAATTTGTGACTAAGGAATATTAGTTACTTGTTTTTACTCTTATGCACTGTGAGCACTAGAAAAGCACCTTATTTCATTAGGCCTTTTGTTTTTGCGTTATTGAATTATTTTTAGTATTTTGAAATATTTTACTTGAAGTAGAAAAGATCACCATGTCATTCCCTAATACAAAACAAAACATGTAGGGCAAAAGTGTTCAATACTTTGACTAAAATTATTCCATACTGTTCTAAATGTTGAATGGTTCACTGAAACAAATGAATGCTCTACACTAAGATTTAAAAAAGAAAAACGAAGAGAACAACTTAGACTGTGGCTTCAGCTTTCTTACATAGATGGACACCCTAAGGAGTTGCACTTGTGGTTACATTTTCCATGGGCAGAATGTGTCTTTCAGGTAATGTTCCTGATAATTGTTGGAGGGTCCTTGATATTACAGGTAAGTAATGGAGATTTTGTTCAATTATGATATTCTCCTAAGAGTCTTCCTCTTTTCTTTCTCAGAATTTATAATACATTGACCGGGCCAATCTTTGCCTTGAACATTTCTTTCAGCATACTGCACATGGCTGCATTCATTTTTTATTTTCACTTACACTTTCCTTCCCAGGTCCCGGCCTTCTTATTCAAACTATCTGTCAGTTTGAATGGAAAAGATGATTGAACTGAAATGATCCATGATCAAATTTAACATTAGGAGACCCAGAGAAATCATGAATAGAAACATTGATTTTGTCATTGTGATTGCTTCTGTAAGAACTGTAAGGGTGCGTTAGATGCTGTATTGAATGACAAGTTCTGATTTGCACAGATAACTGACTCTTCTTTCCATAGGTTTAATACTAATTTTTTGGCCCACATTTCAAAATGTGCTCAGTAAACTCTCTGGATCAAACTTGATTGCAGTTATCAATTATATTTTTTAATTTTTTATTATCTATTTTTTTTTATTAAAACGTTTGTGCTCTTAGACCCCCTTCCCTCTGCCCCAATTCTGCTAAAGGTCTTTGTTGGTAGGGTTATAAGTATTCACTGTGGGGACCAAGAGGTCTTAGTCTCTTCAAAGGTGGGGAAACATCATGGTGCCTCAGGCTATTTTCACCTACCCTTTGGCTCTTACAGTCTTACTGTGCCCTCTTACACAATGTTCCCTAAGGCTTGGCAGGTAAGATAGGGATGATTTACTGTTGCTTTCTCTGTAGCCTCTAGATCTTTATTTTGATGTGGTTTCAGTGACCATCATGTCCCTGGAACTGGTTTTCAGACTAGCCCTGAGAGTAGTGTTCTGTGTCATTGTTTCCTCTGCAATGACTTCTGGGCCTGGGCAGATGAGGTTGAGGTGACCCTTCTCACGGTAGACAGTAGGCTTTCTATTCTTGATGTATTGATGTAACCTTGTCCTCCCCAATAATCTCCATCAGTAAAACAGAACAGATTTGACCTCACATGGGTGCACTGCCAGGGACACCATATTCTGACAAATATTACATTAGTCTTCAGAGCACTTTATAATAGTGTAAAACTGACCTTGTATTAGCAGCATTCTAATCATGCCATTGCACCATCACTCTCATATAATTGTAGCCAGTGTCAATATATGAGGGAAAACTTTGATGGGACTCTACTTTAAAAGTTGTTCAAATACGTCAAAAATATCCTTAATTTTGATTTCTCTGCTCAAGATTTTGAGTTTTACATTGCATATTTCAAGAAGGCTATAAAGGACCAGGTTATAACATTTTAATTATGAGCCTTTCAATATTTTATTAAGAGGAATTTCTGTATCTTTTCCCATAAATACAAGGTGTGTTCTCTAGAGTATTTACTATCACACTTCAACATTTATCAAACACTCCATGGAGATAGGGTGAACATTCTATTTTTATATTTTTTTTTCAAGAGATAATTCAAACAGAAAAAGTATTGTGTGACTAAATATATATAGTACCTTAATTGAAAACTATATAAATATATATAAATAATCTAATTCATAGCCTTTAAATATATACTTTGATCTAAAAGTCTCAACATTTTTGATATCAGATTATTTTTTTACTTATTTGTTGTTTTGAGACAATCTTCTCTGTCTCTCAGATTAGCCTGAAACTCACTCTGTAGCCCAGGCTGGCCTGGAACTCCTGACAACCTTCATGACTCAGCCTCTCAAGTGCTGGTGAGAGCCATCAAATCCGGTTTTAAATTCAGTTGTTTTTACAAATTTTTTTCTAAACAAATAACCTTTCCCCATCTTATTAGAATATGAAAATATCAGAACTTAAAAACAAAATATTGGAATTTAGTAAATGGAAAAAAAGATTATTATATAGTAGTAAATCATTTCAAAATAGAAATAGAAATAATTCCCTTCTGCTGTAAAAGTATTTTATTATCATGAAAGTAACTGAACTATATTCTTAATTTAAGCTTCCATCAGAACCCTATTTTAAGTAATTCTTAAACCAGCTACTCATCTCTGAGACTGTGTTTTCACAGTCAGCTGCAGAATAATCTTGGCAGCCAAAGCCTGTTCCTTGAATTTCAGGCAGTTGTATCTAATTACTTACTGGAAAGCTCTACTTAGATGTTCATGGACAACTGAAATTTAACCTATAAAAGTCTGAAGCCATCATTTTCCCTTTCAAAACCAGCTTCTACTTCAGCATTCCTTTACTCAGTGAACGTCATCCCATAGTACTTATGTTTTTCATGAAGGAAAGAAACCTGGGGTTTGTTCTAAAGGTTCTTTTTCCTTCATCTGCCCAGTTTTGTATCACTATCATCTTTCCATATATACCTCCACTGACTTAGTTCAAATCTTCAACATATCTTGTATGTAAAGTATGTAAAGGTGACTGAAAAACACATTTGGTTATATGCATGCACATATGTGTGACAGTATATATGCTTAGGTTTGTAATATTTAATAATAAAGAATTGATTACATAAGTCA
Source organism: Jaculus jaculus (assembly GCF_020740685.1). Lineage (NCBI taxonomy): Eukaryota > Metazoa > Chordata > Mammalia > Rodentia > Dipodidae > Jaculus > Jaculus jaculus. The sequence continues at coordinate 86,708,440 of NC_059105.1, read as the reverse complement.
TGCATGCATATTTTCCCATAGATCAGGATACTGTACACCCATTAAATGTTGATATATCTATAATCATATGTGAAGTTCTTTAGAAAGAGATGTGTCATATAATTCCAAATGTAATGAAAATGCATGTAGATGAGTATTTAGGTAAATATGAAGTTTGTTTTTCTTTTGGGAATTATATTTTATAAAATGACAAAGTGATTTATTAGAAAGAGGTATAAGAGGTTGAATGAGGAAGTAAAACTTTTGGCTGGAGAGATGGCTTAGCAGTTAAGGCATTTGCCTGCAAAGCCAAAGGATCCCCTTTCAATTCTCCAGGACCCACATAAGCCAGATGTACAAAGGGGTACATGCATCTGGAGTTTATTTGCAGTGGCTAGAGGCCCTGGCCTGCCCATTCTCTCTCTCTCTGCCTTGTTCTCTCTCTCAAATAAATAAATAAAATATATTTAGAAAAATTTTTCAAAAGAAGTAAGGTTTTCTATACAGTTTAGATGAAGTTGGAATTTTTATCTTAATGCTGTTCTTTAAACTAATATTTTAATTCCAGTAAATATATTCAAATGATAATTTCTAAGGGCTAGAAAATAAGTGGCAAGGTTTAGACCCAAGGAACGAACATAATTACAAAAATAAAATACCTTAAATAAAATACCTTAAGTGAGATGAAGTAATAGAATTAAATAAGTAGCTAGAAAAAAATCTCAGAGATACTGAAATTTCATCAACATGCTGGTCCTTTGTTTACATTCTTCTCAATGAGACCTTTGAAACATTTTAGAGTCTAGATTTGAGCCACAATGTATAAGAAAAACAAGGAGCATTTGTTGATCACATGTGACTGATCAGAGATAAACCCTGGTGTTTTCCTGTTGGTGATTCCCTAAGAGTACTATGGACTACTTAAGGAATCCCTTTGTGTGTACTGAAAACTTCAAAATGACATATGAGAAAAGCACCTAGCTTTTTCATCATATGATGTTTTAAATCCCCATGAAATGTCTAAGTGAATCAGTATCCTTATTTTGCAGAAGGAAAAAGCTGAAGTTTAGAGGAGTAACGTAACTTGTCCATGTCCAGAGAATAAGCATCAAAGCAGAATTTGGACCTAGGCTTGTCTTACCCTAGAGACAGGTTCTTAAGTACTGGTGTTACTGAGGGAAGTGTCTGGAATATACATGTGAGTGATTGCAGAGTCCAGTCAGATACATGATGGCAAGACCAGGTGGAAGGTATCAAACAAGAAATATAGGAAGCCATGTGGACCAGAGCTAAGAGCAGAGCTCCTGCTGTCCATTCTGATCCCTAGGAAAAGCCTGAACCCAGAAAGGCCGCTTCTCTTGCTCAAGCCTCCCATCCTCATTTTGAGTCAGTGATGATTTTATTAATGATTTTCACACAGGGTAGCCAGGCAGGCTGTTTCTTTGCCATGCAGCAACTGGCCACAGCTTAGAAATTTTTGTGCCTCTTGAGGTTCATATATTTTGATGTATTGTCAAAATAAATGGGAAAACTCACTTTCATTTTGTGTGGAGACAATTTGGACAACTTTGATAAAGCAGGTCAATAATTTGTTTTAATCTCAGTCACAAAATGTGTAAGTGACCATTGAGTGTGCCAGGATAATGCTTTTCTGCCAGCAGGACTAATACCAGAGGACAGATTTAGCTAATAAAAACCTTTGACTAGAGACAAATCATCTAATCTCCTTCTCTCTTTTCCCAAACATTGAAAATGGAAACTGCAATGAGCAATACCTAAAGTTGCAGCTGAGACTGAAAGTAAGAGCTGACTGCTCTCTCCCTTGATTTATCAAAAACAAAAAAAGTGATTAAGGTATTATTGAACTAGACACCTAACCCATATTATTCCATTTAACCCCCACAAGAACCCAATGAGAAGATGTAGCTTCACACTGTTAAAATGAGAAAAACCAGGCTCTAAGAGGTAATTGTGATTTTTTTTTTTTAAATCACCAAGTGAGTGGAAACACTTGGATTCCAACCTTGGTTTGTATGATTCCAAATAGCACTGGCTGAATTTCAATTCCTTTTTCTCTGCCTCCTTCCATCCAATTTGACTTTCATTTTTATTACATTACCCTCTGTGAGACATTTTCACTTTGCCAGATTAGCATCGTGTGATCACTTGCATGTACATGTCTTGCTCAGACTCTTGCTGATAATTCCCTCCTATTCAATAGACTCTTCATCCTGTGAAAGATGCTGGGAACCCTGGAGTCTTCTTTGACATATTCATCTCCCCTGCCAAACTGGGCTAATCCATCAACCCATCTTAAAGCCATACAGAAGGTTTTTTTTTTTTTTTTTCCTAGATAGTGTCTCACTCTAGCTCAGGCTGACCCAGAATTCACTATGTAGTCTCAGGCTGGCCTCAAACTCTCAGCAATCCTGCTACCCCTGCCTCCCTAGTGCTGGGATTAAAAATGTGCGACACCATGCTCAGTCATACAGAGTTTTGCTCTTGAATATTATTCAACTATGAATACCTCTTTCTGTTTCAATGACTACCATTTAGCACAAAATGACTATAAAGTTTCACTTGCACTCCTGAGGTAGACCTCTTCCTCTATGGCTTCACTTGATCCCAGAAAAGTCTTGTCCACAGAGGGAGAGCCAGGGAGATCCTTCCATGCACATCTTGATCTAGTCAATCACCCTCACCCAACCCTCAAGTCCTTTCTCCCTTTAAATTTTTCAGTAACGCTTTTCTGTCACTTTAGATATGAAGATCAGAATCTGTAACAAGATCTAAAGGGCCACCTCAATTGACTCCTGGGTCCTATCCATGACTTTTCATCCCATAGGACCCTTACCTCTCTACCCTGGCTTTCAAGAGAAGTAGAGCAAATTATGACTTGAATCATGAGTACACGATTTCAGTCATGAGTTGCTTAGGCCTTTGTATGCACTCCCCCCACCCTTGTATGATCACTGATCATTCTTTATTTTGTTCTGTTTAATTAAATTCCCACTTTAAGAAAGCATTTTCCAGCCTTCCTAGCCATATTTCCTTCACTATTGAAATCCAGAACTTCATTTTATGGGGTTAGAATTCAATTATACATGTATTTGGGTACTATAATTGGCTGATAGAATCTAGATCTCATTTCATTGAGTCATTTTGCATATTATCATATTTCCAATGCATATCTCAATTATTGGAAAAGAGCCACTCACTAAATGTTCATTGATTCAAATGAATAAATGTTTTTCTTTTTGATGTTGTTCCCTGAAACTCTGAAATGTTCTTCCATTCATTCACTCACTGTTAACAAGCTTCATCATGCTGGCTTCAAGACAGTGAGTCATACATGACTTCTTTTGCTGTTATGAATTACCCTTCCTACAGTGCTGGCAATTGTTTGTTCTTTCCATTTGTCTAGAAAGTATAACCTAGATAAAATCTAGGCCCATACACACATATTTGCTGGTTCACCCACTTTTCTGCTTCACATTAATAGCTGTGTTTTGTGTCATGAATAATATGCTGCTGGTTTAGGTTTGGTAAGAAGTAAATGCTAATTAATGAAAGGCTCTGGGAAATTCATGGAGAGATAGTAAAAGAAAGAACTTTGGCTAATTCACATTACTCCCTTTTTTTAGTGTTATGTGGACCTGACTTTGAGAATTTAATTCACAGCATGATAAAACCTAAAGAGGGGATCAAAAGAAAAAGTAGTTGTGTATCTAAAAGTAAGTAGGACAAATTTGGATCATAATGTTAGCATTTTACTTAATACTGTATCCAGAATTCTGTACTTTCATGGAAAATATAAAGGAGTAATTTATGTTGACTAGAATATAATCCATCAGGTACCTCTTACAGGTATAAATTCCTATATGCTAAGCAACATGGTCCATGTATACAAATCAAAACCTTATAGAAATAAAAACAAGAGAGGTTGGAAGTAATCAAGACATCTTAAGATTTAACCTAAACTCTCAAAAATATCCATGAGTATGCATAGACACATAGGTATCCATGCATATACACATGACCATACAAACTCATATAGCATAGACCCCAGCAAGTAGATAAGATAGTTCAAATTATTTGCCAATTCCTTAATGGTATTCCTAAAAGTTCATAATCTGCTAGGGTCAAAGAAAATTTTAGTATACAAAACTGTGCTTAGATTTCAGTATATAAAAGTTGATTTATTATTATATCTGCATTGTATAAAAATGTCATAAAATGACTACTTATCATGGTGAAAGTTATCTCATCACTTGAAAAATACATAAATTAACTTCCCTTTATATTTTATACAAGGGATGAAATTACAAAGCTAATTGTATGGAGAAAATAAATAAATAATATGGATGTAGAACAAACGACTAAAAATAGGATTTATGGGACCATACAAGCAATTTAAAATTAAAATAAATATAATTAAATAAGTTAAATGTACAATAAATATTGTGTATATTCTGATCAACTCTGATATTTGGTGATATTTGTGTTGAATATTTTTATGATAAGTGGTTTTAAATAAAGTTGAATTTATCTTCATTCTTCTCAAGGTTTATAATGTTCTGTCACAAATTTCCAGTGCATCATTTATATGCTCCTTATCATTACTATGGTATGAAAAATTAAATAGCATACTTTTATTTTTAATTATGTATGTGATATTATTAACCTATGTGATAAAATTCAACCTTTGTATATCTTGTTAAATAAAAATCTTCATGTTCATAAAATACATATAATTAATATAAAGAGTAAATCTTAAAATAACAAGTATTCAAATGAGGAAACTATTAATGAAACAAAATGAAACCGTAAGCCTTGTGAAAATAACAGAAATGAAATGAAATTGAGAGAAATATTTTTGTGACAAAAGACTTACATGAAATAAAGGGATAAGTAGAACCAGTATCCAATGAAAGAAATGTATGCACAATCTTTTATCAACATATTTAATACTGTAGAGCAAATGCATGCTATTTGAAACTATAAATGATACATCAAAATAATGGGACAACTCAAATAGTCAGGAAATGATAAGAAATAATTAAGAGAAAACAAGAGCAACAACAAAATGTTGATTTCCTCTGCTTCCAAAGGCTCTTCACATACTGCTGATGGTGTCTATCCCGTTGTTCAAAGAGCAGGTAGTTATGATGTTAAAATGCTCTAGGTCACCAAAGAAAATACTCTTAAAATTCACTCCATGGCTGTTACAGAACCCTGGAAAGCTAACTATTTATGTGGATGAGTAAATGAAACTTTTCTAATAATGAACCTTTTCTGCTAAGAATATTTGGAAAATAGGAATTAATCTCTAACTTGTTATGTCAAAATGTCATAATTGGTTATAGAAATTTAAATACTTTTGCATGTTTCCTAATTAAACAATTTATGTGCATTTGGATGAAATTTGTATTTCATTATATTTTACATATTTTTATTTATTTGTGAAAAGAGAGAGGGGGAAGAAAGAGAATATGAGTGAGAGAGAGGAAATGGGCACACAGGGCCTTTGGGCACTGTAAGTGAACCCCAGACATATGTGGCACTTTGTGCATCTGAATTTATGTGGTTAATGGGAAATTAACCAGTCATTAGACTTTGCACACAAGTGTCTTAACCACTGAGCAATATCTCCAGCCCAAAATTTGTATTTCAATTCAGTTATGAAAATAGTTTTATATATGAAAACAAGTAGTGCAAATTAGGACTAGAATTTTAGCATTCTACCCAACATCATATCCACAATTCTAATGTAGAAAAGTACATTCCAAGTTTTTTGCACCTGGATTTGTAAGGTGACAGTTCTTTGTCCTGTAAAAATGATAGTTAACAACCAGATGTAAAATAACGTCAAAGTGAAAGTTTTCTAGATAGCAAAGGAAATACTAGTTAATAAGGAAAATATATCTTGGTGTGACCCACAGAAACATAAAAATTATAAATGGGAAAAAAAGCTATAAGAAAGTGAAATAAAATAGGACAAATAAAGGTAAATCAGAAAAAAAAATGCATGTGTCCAAATAATGGCAGCTCTGCCAAACTAAAGATATTAGTAATAATAATTAAAGCAGTAGTGAGATAATACCATCTATAATTGGTAAAAACTAGCAAATGTGTAGAAGAAAGAGCATACTCATACCATGGCTATAATTGATTTAAAAAAAAAAACACATAGAAACTGAAGATTTTCAATATGTCCTAACTTTTCAGTCATATTATTTCACTTTTAGGTATGTATACTTTAGAGAGTGAAAACAGTAAATAAAAAGTTTACACATGTTCCACCACAAAGTTGACTAGACGAAATGATTCAGAATCCATGGGTTAACTAAAACTCGCTCAAGTATATTCCTGTATCCTGGCTTGATTTCAGCTATGCATATAGTAGTTTAGGAAAGTTGTGTCTCAAATTAGTCTAGATTGACACATTCCCTCCTGAAGGAAGGAGAGAGGATCAAGAGATAGGGGGGCTGTGAGACTCCTCCCTAAACTTATATAGAAAGTAAACTACATGGGGAAGAAACTCTCCAAGCTGAGAACAAGGCATGCAGTGTGTTCCAGAGATGCAGCTTCCCTGTGGTCACCTGCTGTAGGGTGAGCTCCTCAGTGATGCCGCTGCTTTTGAACCACCCACTCCCCTGTAAGCAAACCTTCACCCTGCTCTGTAAGTAACCCCAATAAACTTTGGTTCACCAAAACTTGTTTGGTTGAAACTGTGTTTTGGTCTGTCGACTGTGCCCTACCTGGGGTGAATAGATGTGTTTGTGTCACTCCAGGGAAAGTTTCATAGGACAAGGAGGCTTCTTTTAAACCTGGGACCAGTTTGTATGACTTACATCTGAAGAAATGGAGCAAGCTGTCAAATGCTATCAATACATTTAATATGATTTCATTTTGTGAAAGATAAGAGGAACAAAAATCTACTTTTAAATGACAATGGTGAAGTGTATATACTTTGTCAGAGTTTTTGAGATATTTAATAAGATGTATTTAAATTCATATAAATATATTTGACAAATCAATTGTATTTTCAGTTTTATTAACTAATTGTATCTAGTTTGTCTTATGTACCTTAAAGTCTTAATCCTTCTTCCAAACAGCTGGTCACTTTTCCTTCCTTCCTCTAACAAAAGATTTGGCACAACTCAAAGAAGACAAAGAATTTATCAGTCCTGGAGTTAGGAATTTCACAAATTTCTATGTGGAACAGAATGAAAAGAGCTCAAGAGTGGAGAGTAGAGTTGGGAGATAACACTCTAGTTGTCAGGGAAAAGATAGGAGTTAGAGTCTGAGAAATAAAGTTTTGGTAGAAGTGGTTAAGTGAAAAGGATTCTCAGAATCCCATCCCTCCAGTCCTGTAGGGCAAAGCCAGATTAAGTCCAGATGATTCTGAGCATGTAAAACCGGTGAGGATGGGGCCCTCTCTTTTGAAGCAGCAATGGTAAGTGGTTAGTGTAGGCATGTGCATCAGAGTCAATTCCACAAAGTGAGGACATCGAGGGATGTACAGGAGGGGCAGTGGACCCATGAACTCCCAAAATCAGACCTTGATACTTCTCATCAGCCCAAGGATGGCATGAACATAATCCTTCAAGTCACCCAACCAGTAGAGACTGTGAACAGGAGGGGAGCTTTATGAATCCATACCCTATGGCTGTCTGAGACAGGAATCACCTCAATAGACATATTTATGGAAACTGTGGAAAGGTATGGGCAAGAAAAGATGCCACCACTGCTTCTTTCCAAAACCTTGTTCCCTCTGTGGGCTCTGAGCCAAGGAAGCAGTTCTAAGGAAGCAGATGATGTAGAATTGAGGGGGTAGGCCCCTACTACCAGCTAAGTTGTAGACAAATAAAGTGCCGTTTTTGCATACCTTGATTTTGGAGTGAAGTTTGTATCTACTACTCCGTAGCTCTGTTTTTCCTGTCAAGTTCTCTAAATCCTAAGTTTTTACCCAATCAAAAGGTTTTTATGGAATAGGAAAAGGTTTTCATTTTTTTCTTTATAAACATTGGTTCTGTTGATTTTTTATTGCAGTAAGCATTTCGTTTGTTATTAAAAATAGCAAGAAAACAATAAATAGTAGTTGTCTCCATACATAAAATAGATCAACTTAATCTCAAATTATCTCTCTTGTTGTCTAAGTAATCATTCCTACTTTTTGCATTTAAATCTATAATAAATTTGTCAAATAAAAGATATGAAACCCTTTTAAAAAAACATAATATCCAAAGATTTGGATGTACCTGGTTTTTTTTTTTTTACCTCCATTTCTGAGAAAATAAAAGAACAATTAACTCTGTTTATGTCTATTAATGGGTGGATGAAGCCTTTCAGGATTTTATTCCTGAAAGAACAGAGCAGAATCAATGGCATTTTCAACTTTCTTAAACATTGATGCAGCATGGCAACGGCCACCCAAACTGTGATCTTTTAATCAATTCCTGAACTAAATCTATGCAACTGGTGTCAGGAGCCAAAGTTATTTCATAACTTCCTCATTCTCTAGAATCAAAGCAGATACAATCCATATTGGACTCACCGAACCACAGCATGCAGTTTCCAACCCCAGAAGGCCTTAAAATTTGTCAGTATAGAAAAGTCTTGATATAAAGACATCAAGCTTGGCATATCTGTCTATACATATGAAAGTGAAAGAGCTTTCCCCATGGTCCTGGCTCATAAGTAGGCTAAGCCAGAACACTGCTATATGAATCTGTAATTTCTAATCTCTGGCACATAAACAGTATGTGCGTTTTTCACAGTTCTGAGAAGATTTTTTAGGAATCTTATCATTTCCTCTCTAGCCTCACATAAATTTAATAAAATATTCCTGGATGGACTATTCTATTTTGAGTTTATCTGAAAATATAATTTATAGCATCTCCCTCTTCAGTTCCAGTAGTATCTTCCACATAAAATCAACTCCTGGTTTTATCCAAATAATGGGAACAATGAGTGAATTAATGAGGGTTCAAGGCTCGATTCCCCAGGACCCATGTTAGCCAGATGCTCAAGGGGGTGCACATGTCTGGAGTTTGTTTGCAGTAGCTGGAAGCCCTGGCGCACCCATTCTCTCTCTTTCTCTATCTGCCTCTTTCTCTCTCTGTCACTCTCAAATAAATAAATAAGATTGAATAAAAATTTAACAAAACAAATATATATATTTTAAAAAGCAGTCCAACATTGCCCTGCCTGCAGATTATGGGAGCATTACATAGCAAAGAATAATATCTTTGTAACTTTTAAAGGTTTTCTTAACTGACTCACTCAGAATGCAAGTGTATAGTAAAGGTCTGAGCATATTCATTGTTTCTCAAAGTCAGGACTTAAACAATATCTGGAGTCTTTTTGGCCTGTACAATTTGAGCTTGTAAACTTTCTGTGAACAAATTGTTTGTTGCCTAGATCTCACAAGATTTGCAAGTACAGAGCAATGTAGCCTTGATTAAGTAGCACAGCTCCTTGTCTCATAGCTACAGCCAAGTGAGTCAGCTTAGTGAGCCTGTGCAGCCCCCAACCTCCAAATCTCCCTCCAACATTTTTTCATTTCTATCAGTGTTACTGGTCCACATGCCATAGCATTTCAAATATAGGTTGGAAAGTATGCTGGTGCCTTTCAACAAATCAGGGTAGTGGGAAAGAAATGGAAAATGAGTCAACAGTTGGGACTTTTACTTGTCTATAACTTGGGAGGTTAGTGTCCATTTGAAACATAAGGATACATAGGGGTATAGTTAATTGGGACTATCTTGGAGCATATGCTCTGCCTGTTGTGAAAAGACAGTGGTCACTTCCCTGCAGTATCATATTCTATGAGGAGACCAAGTTCTAGTTCCCTGAGAGAGGAACGTCAAAGCAGATACCAAGACCCATCAAATTACATAATAGAGGCCAGAACACCATGTAAGTTACTTCTCTTACTACTATGACAAAATATCTGAAAGAAGCAATGTTAAGGAGGAGAGGTTCATTTTGGCTCATGGTAATAGTCCAATATGGTGGGCAAGGCAAGGTAGAGTTTATGGTGGTGAGCATATGTATCCTCACATGTTGGTGGACCAGAAAGCAGAGAGCTAGAGCAAAACCTGAGATGGGATATCCTAAGGCCCTCCTCTGGTAGCCTCAACATCCATGCAAAATAGCAGCACCACCTAGAAACACATGATATATATAGGAACATTCGTATTCACACCAAACACATTGGCTTCTAGGGTAAAATTGTTCTTTTGACTGACAATTGTCAAGGAGTCACATTAATCACAGTTGTCCTTATAATATCCATCAGGTCCCAGTTAGCCAGTTCCCTGAATGCTACCATTACAATCTTTCCTTTGGTTAAGATTCTCCAGAACCTGGGCAGGAATGAACTTTCAGACTGGGGCACAGAACTGAATATTTAGCAGAGCTATGATGGTCATGAACATTATTCATTTATATGAGCAATCTAGTTGAGTCTTCTGTCTAGCTTATGTGCTCCTAGAGGACACAAGACATGCATGCACCAAAAATCCTTCCAGGAAGCAACTGTCTGACAGAGTTTGAGACCACATCATCTGTTATTTTTAAGTCTAACTTGGAAGATGATTTATTGTCACTTCAAAGCATATGTTACTTTGTGTTTTATAAATGGAAACTGGGTGAGATATATCCTTTGAAAGGCATTCTTTGGGCTATGTTTAATCAAACTCTAGTGCTAGGAAAGATGGTGTTCTTGGAAGAATTTCAAAATAAAGGCCACTCTGAGGACAGGACATGAAATTACATTACAATGGGGATTATTTAAGCAAGACACAAAGATGACAATGCCAATTATAGTGACTTTGGAAAAGAAGCCTATGAGGTCATACAATGATATAGAATCAGGCCAGAACATTTTTGATAATAAGATATGTTTAAGGGCAATGCCATTGAAATACGGAAAACTTTGGCCTTATGATTCCATATTTCCCCCTCCCCTTTTACTCTAAAACATAAAATATATCATCAAATAGACATTTAATTAATGCAAGTGTGAAACATTTTCTTCATTAAAATCAGTGATAACAAAAAAACAAAGGTATGTCAAATAACTTTACCAAAATTGTTATTTACATAAGCAGCAAAGGGCTCTGGAAGAACAGATTTTGATTCAAGGTGAATGGGTGGTGTTGCAGTCAGGTCGTCACTGCTGGTAGAAATCACCCAATCAAGAGCACCTTGTGGGGAAAAAAAAGAGCTTTATTTTGGCTTATAGGCTCAAGGGGGAAACTCCATGATGGCAGGGAAAATGCTGGCATGAGTAGAGATTGGACATCACCCCCTTGGTCAATATCAAGTGGACAATAGGAACAGGACAGTGTGCCATACATTGGCAAGGGAAAGCTGGCTATTATATCCATAATCTGCCCCCAACAATACACTGCCTCCAGGAGGCATTAATCCCCAAATTTCTATCAGCTAGGAACCTAGTATTCAGAACACTCAAGTTAATGGGGGACATCTTAATTAAACCACCACAGGTGGGCTCCTGTTTTGTGATGCTTATTACCTCTCCTCTTTCTGATGTGATGGAACAAATCAATTAGCATTCAGCAGGGTCGTCTTTATGAGTTCTTACTTCTGTGTCTACTGAAAATGCCATCACCATCTCGAAAGAAGGCCAGCCTAAAATATTTCTGTTCTTGGGAAATATTTATCTATTTTTTTCTTAAGGGGCATGAGGTGATAAACAACCACAGCATTGTAGAAAGACATTTCAGACTTTGAATAGTACACTGGAGAAAACCTAGTATCCTTACTATCAGGGTTTGTATCTTTTGTAGTTTTCTGAGGTTCTACAGCACAACATCGTAATTAGAAGCTTGGATTCTGTGTTTGTTCTCAAGCCTTGAGACACAAAGGTATTAAATTTTCTTTCCTTGAGACAATGAAATGTTTCTTATATTTGATTATTTAGTGTAGCAGAGATGACATCTTGGGCTGCATTAAAAAGAATGATTTACTCATTAACACTTCTCTTTACCAATATGGTAAGAAACAATCCTGTTAAACCATGAAAGCCTGCACCTCAGGGAACCGTTTGTTTGGGATAAATAGGTGACCTTGAGCCAGTTTAATTTTCCTTTAGAGACATAAAGCTAATGGAAGGACTGGCCTTAGGAATTGGAGTAAGCTGAGAGGCTATATGCACCTGCCTCTGTAAAATTATAGCCATTCTAAATGTAACTTATGGACAAACCAATTAAGGAGTGATCTATTTAGAAGTATAATATTTGTAGTAAAATATAATAAAGATGATTACAGCAAAAAGGAAAGTGTGATAATAGGCAGGCATATAAATGAGAAAGAAGTTGTTTTTATTCTTATTGTGCTTCAGGATTTGATCAAACAGTAACTTCCCACATTCAAAACCCAGGAAAGGCATTCTCTGTAGTTTCCAAACAGGCTATTGCTTATTCAGACCAGGTGCCTGAGCTTTCTTGGGCAAAAGGAAAGAGTCTGAAATAATAAAACCACAAGATTAGAGGCACTTCAGTGACAGAGTCTAGCTGTCCATCTGTCTTGAATCTCCTTTTAATATCAAGTCTGTGTGGTTATCCATGGATTGGGAATGTATTTCCTTCCAAGACAGTGCACTCCACGTTTGTGCAGCACTAGGAGTCTCTCAGGGCATTGCCATCCTCTTCTGAGCCAGTGTTACTTCTTGAATTTGTTTGTAGTAAACAAATGTGATCCTCCCTGTTTGAGGCAGAGTCTTAGCCTGGTGATGGTTGTATCATCATCCCTGGGGCTTTATGTATTTTTTCCTCAATATTAAACACTACCAGCTCCTTTGAACTTTTTAAATCTAATATGATATTAGAAATATTGCCAGCTGCTTTCATTTGAATACATCTGAGTTTGTTTTTAATTTTTAAAAATATATGTATTAGGACTAGAACCCATTTTAATACAATGAAGAAACACGAGAACTGGACTCTCATCTTATGACAGTCTTCCATCAGCACAAATTCAGCCCACTCTTTTTAATGAAAATTACATATTCAATTGACTTTTCTCTACATTTTAAAAAAGAGCTCTATGCATTTTGTAATTATGACTTTTTGATAATTACATTTTCATTTTCTATCCTACGTAGTTGTTTTGGATCCAGGAACAGGACTATGTATTTTGGAGAGAGCAAAAAAAAAAAAAAAAAAAATGTAAACTGTAAAATATTTGACATAGTTTTGCATGTTTAGGAGGTCCTGTGTGATATTTCAGTATATGGAAGCAATGTATAATGATCTGATTAGGATAATAATTATCATTTCTTTTGTTGGTAGCCTTCAAAATGTCCTCTCCTAGCTATTTGAAATATGTTATTGGATGTCATCAACCATAGTTTTGCTACTATGCTATAGAACATTACAAATGATTCTTGTTATCCATTTGCACCCTTTTACCCACTAGGCATATCCTCTCCAAATACACCCACCACTTGCCAGACATTGGCAACCATTAGTCTCACTATTTCAGAGATCCACTTTCGTTATCTGTTTTTGTTTTTGTTTTTGTTTCTGCATGGGTATGTATATGTAGTGTGTATATGTATGTTGGATGTGTTGGGGTGTGTGTGTGTGTGGGGGGTGTAGGCCAGAAGCTGATGTCAGGTTCTTCCTTAATTTTTCTTCCCTTTACTTTTTTGAGACAGTGTCTCTATCTTGGAACCTGGAACTCATCAAATCTTCTAGACTAACGAGCTACCAAGTCACAAGGACCCTCTGTCTCTGCCTCCCTAGTGCTGAAATTACATGCACATGCCACTGTGCCTGACTTTTATGTGAGTGCTGGAAATTTTAGCTCAGTTCCTGGTGCTTGTGTGGCAAACACTTTGATGACTAAGCTCCTAAAATCTACCACTTTAGCTTTCAGCTAATTTCAAGTACCAGGAAGTTCTTATGTATGTCTTCCTGTCCCTGACTTATTTCACTTAAAATAATGTCTTCCAGTTCTATCCACATTGCCATAAATGATACAGCTTAATTATTTATCATGGCCACAGAAATTGTGCTGAGAATATATACATAACACATGTTTTATTTCTATCCAGCCATCAATAGATAACTAAATTGGTATCTATTGGGTATTTTGAATAGTGATGTAATAAACCTAGGCATGTTTCTTGCTAAAATCAAGCTATATTTCAAGCTCTCAGGATCTTTTTGAACTGTATTTTTGTCATATTCTTTGTACCCCAGTTACTTCATTGATTGGAATAAAATGACTTCACAAAAATAGTAGCAAAGTCTATGTAATTCATCATATAAAAATCGGTTAGAAGGTATGGAGAGATGGCACAGCAGTTAAGGCACTATCTGTGAAGCCAAAGCACCTAGATTCAATTCCACAGTACACACATAAGCCTGATGCCCAAAGTTGAGCATGCATCTGGAATTCATATGCAATGGCTAGAGGCTCTGGCATGCTCATTCTCTCTCTCACTCTGCTTCAAATAAATAAGTAATTAAAATCAGTTAGAATGATGTAAATATGCAAGTAATCAATAAATAAAATTATTATAAATTTATAAGCAAGTCTAATATACAAAATTGTTTTTTAATTTTACAGCACATCTGTTGATATTAAAGCAAATGAGCCTATATATTTTGAATAAAATCTTTTAATTAAAATTACATGAAGTTTGACTATAAAACTTAAGTATTATGGTACCAATAAGATCCTTGAGAGAATATATATATATATATACACACACACACACACACACACACACACACACACTCACACACACATATATATGGTGAATTGTGACTCTTTCTGAATTGCCTCCTAAAATCCACATTCCCACCACCTAGAGCCATCTGCTTCTAGCATACTCTAGATCTACCAACATGATAAATTGAGTTGCATCTCCTCTCTATGGGATCATTACTCAAAGCTGCAGGGGTCGGACCAAGTTGGTAATGAGTAAGCAGCATGTGTGTGACAAAGCTGAAATATCCTGACTTACAGTCGTTCCTCAGAAGACTTGGCAGAACAGGAGAGTGGGAGCTTCAGAGTTGGTGATGCCCACTGTTCTGGACTCACACCTCAGCACAAGGATATTTCACCTGTAAAATCCCAGAAAACATTGCAATCCATTGATTCCTTCACTTCTCTATTGTTGGGAAAGGGTAATGGTAAGTTCTAGAGTTCGAAGGACTTTGAAGTAACTGTATTTACTACTAGAGTTCGTATTCATCACTCACATAAACAGAAGATGATGGTGGCAGTAATAAACAAGGATGTATAGTATGCCCACTGAACTTCTAGTAATGGAATGTGACAATCAAGCATGCTAAGAATATAATCCATAAGAAAATTATAGTGAGAGGATCTAGATAATGGGACCTGTATTATATTGTGATCAAGTGTGGCTTGATATCAGTATGGAAGTAAAATCCTTCTCAAATGAATTTTTATTTGATAATTTTAAATATACAGAAGTTCAGGTGGGCTTAAGAATGTTTTAATGTGGGCTGGAGAGATGGCTTAGCGGTTAAGCGCTTGCCTGTGAAGCCTAAGGACCCTGGTTCGAGGCTCGATTCCCCAGGACCCACGTTAGCAAGATGCACAAGGGGCGCATGCATCTGGAGTTCATTTGCAGTGGCTGGAGGCCCTGGCGCGCCCATTCTCTCTCTCTCTCTCTCTCTCTCTCTCTCTGCCTCTTTCTCTCTTTGTCTGTCGCTCTCAAATAAATAAAAATAAGCAAAAAATTTTTTTAAAAAAGAATGTCTTAATGTTCTGGCCAATAATATCATTGGAACATGGAAATACTGAAAGTCTGTAACTTCCCTAAGCCTTTGTTAAGGTGCTGTTCACATGTATATAACTGAGCCTCTAAGAAGACAATGCCCTTGGTGGTCATAAATGTGTTTCATTGCATCCTTTCAATGTCTAAGCACTCTTTCTGCATCCTGGGAATCATGAATTGAAATTATCTTTATCTAAAAGATAATTGAATCATAGAATATTGCTAACATTTTCTTTCTTTCTCCACACAGTATATTAAGCATGTAATGAAACCCAACATCAAACTGCCGAGGTTCTCCACTGAATAACTTTCTTTATCTCAATAGACAGTGGAATCTTTTTTGCTTTGAAGAATGGAAGTGTAATGTTGGAGAATTAAAGACATTTACTATATGCAAAGGATTTAATAAAATGTAATCTTTGAATAATAATCTTTGATACACTTAGTCGCAGATAAAAGATAGATATAATTTTACTTTTTTGGAAGTAAATGTTTACAGAAAATCTAAATAAATCAGTCAGTAAATTCATTTAAAATAGAGAATACTGTTGAACTGTAGGTTTTCAAACATAATTTGGTTTGTTATATATTGTTTATTTTAAAGTTTAATGTCTGATAGTTTCCAGAATTAATGGCTTTGGTGTTTGTAAAATTTTCCTATGAACTTTCTAACCATTAGTAAAGTTTTATTAAAGATCTTGAAAAAGCCTGTGAAGCCTAAGGACCCTGGTTCGAGGCTCGGTTCCCCAGGTCTCACGTTAGCCAGATGCACAAGGGGGCGCACGCATCTGGAGTTCGTTTGCAGAGGCTGGAAGCCCTGGCACGCCCATTCTCTGTCTCTCCCTCTACCTGTCTTTCTCTCTGTGTCTGTCGCTCTCAAATAAATAAATAAAAATTTAAAAAAAAAAAAAGATCTTGAAAAAATACTATTCATCAAGAGAGTATAAAATGCAGAGACATGTAACTTTTATACATAATTCTGTCTAAATAGACTGGGTTATCACATGGCTTAATATGTGGCAAAAGTAAGATTCTATAAATAACTCCAATGAATTTTGCCACAATGGTCAAGTGTTAAGGTACAGATAGACCATATTACAAACACTGACTGAAAATTAGAAACTGGCACAAGGTCTATGTAGCCAATATGAAAAACTAACACTAAGGGAAAATGTATAATCAAGTTATTTGGGTATAAAGAAACAATCAAGGTTATGTTAGTAGATATTGAAAGGGTTTTTTTTTTTTCTTTTTTTTTCCTTTTTTTTTTCAAAGAATAAAACACCTGTTCCTCAGCTGAATTTCTAGCGAAATATAAGTAGCCTTAAGAAATTTATTTGGAGCTCTTTCTTCAGGCCTTCCACATTCCTGGTCACCACAGGTTCGAGTGTATTATGTGGAACAATCTTTGTGTATGCTGTCTAAAGCATAGAGGAAAGTCAAATTAAATTGTTTGAGTAGTTTGTGCCATACATTAAATTAAGGAGTAGTGTAGAGAATTCTTTGTGAGGGGAGGAGACACAAGCAGGTGTGAATTATATAGCTGCATCTCCAAGGACACCTGCACATGGATGTAGGAGATAGGATAGCTGTTAAAGTTTCTGTTCCTAATGGTACAGAGTCATGCCTGTAACGGATGCTCATAATAAATATTTATTGATGATAAATATAAGAAACTCTGGCAAGGCCTCTTTGTCCTTTGGAATTAGAGCAATTCAGTCAGCTAACAAAATGCATTTAGTCTTAGGATTCCATTGAGAAAAGAGAGACGGAGGAAGAATTAACAGTCCTTTACATTCTTCTTACAACACTTAGCCTTTCCACTCAACTGTATTGAGCCTTTTTATTAAGTCCTTTAAATGTAAGATTTCCTTAGCACCATTTCGAGAATTCAGAATATGTCTGTAAATTTCTAGAGATTTTATTTGATAGATTTTGTTTGTTTTTATTGCACTTCTTCAAACTTAGATTCTGTCTCATTTCTCTTAGCTATTAAAAAATTAAATTCACATGATATAATTCTTTGGCTTTTAGCTGTCTTTTGCCCCACTTCTAGGCCTCGAAATATACATGTAAGACTCCAGATTCTGCATATGAATTTTACTGACTCAACAAATATTTTGGGACAATTTACCTACAGCTCTCCTGTATGCTGTTTTATTTTAAACAAATAAGCAATGTAAAACAAAGAAGTGGGGAATGTATGATCCTTATATTTAGTCAGTAGCAGGAAAAAAACATGGAAAAAAACAAGGATGTGGGCATGGGCATGCGCGCATGCACGCGTGTACACACACACATCTGCCTTGATCAATAGCGCTTAGAATATGAACTACAGGACCCTGCTCAATTTATAGGAAAATAAATAAAGTGAAAGAGACACTCTTGATCCCAGGGGAATTCTTTTCCCAAAGCAATCAGACATCTGGAGTCTTGGTCTGATAAAAATCAATGACTCTCTCAGGGCAATGTATCTTTAGATGTGGGTGAGGAAAGTAGTGCATAATGCAGGGAGAATTGGTGAGGGGGAAGGAAAATGCAGAGAAAAAAAACAGAGAAACTGCAGCCTGTTCTCCCTGTAATAAACAATACCAACACACAAGCTATGGCATAATTACATATGTATGTTTATAGAACCATGGATTTCAGAAATAGTAAATAAAAGTAATTTTTATTATTGGACTCTTGCGGGTAGATTGTATGCTTTCCCCTTTTGTGTTTTTGTTTGTGCCTGTGACTTATGGCCTAAATGTGTAGGAACCATCCCATCGTATTCACTAGTAAGTACAATGGGCCACATATACACGATTACTTTAAAAACAGTGTTTGTATTGTGAGTTTACAAACTAGTGCTACTAATGGAAACTGGTTCTGGAGGGGGGCAGGGCAGAGTCTGTCTTGGCATTACCACAAATAACTTGGCCATTTTGTATTGATTACTCAATGCTTATTTTCATCACTCAAAAAATATTCCAGCAAGCAAGCAAGCCCTTATATATATTGAGGGAAGAAAATCATCCATTGTTCACTCAAGAGCACATAGACAAATAAAAGGAAATAAGCCATGTGTATTCCCAACTGCATATGTTATTCAGGTTGTGAAGCAAGCCACTGTTTGCCAGGTGATTAATTAATATTTTTAAAGTATCTAGTTGTCCTTACATTATTATAACAGTCCTTGCCAAAGCTGCCTCTGATATGTTTTAAGTTCCTCAAATAATATAATATAAACCAAAACACACAAATTCGATGCTTATTATGATCACTGTAAATAATATCTGATTGAAAAGATTGTTTATTTTTTTAAACTATACAGCTTTCCAAGAATTTTTAAATAACATATAAGGCTATAAAAATTTATCCTGGACTTTTAAATATTTGAGCATTTAAATTATACAAAACAATGTGGGATATGAAGTGGGAATGGGGCGTGACAACAAATAACAACGGCATTTAAATGCAGATGTCAGGAATCAATTACAATGGTGGGAGCTGACTTTAGACATCCTATTTGAGTTCCTGTGCACGTGTCTAAGTGGGATTTGGCAGGTGGGTAGAAGATTTATTGATTCCTATTTAGGGGATTGCTATATCCTTGCTGCTTCAACAGGCTTTCAAACTACAGAATAAACTGAACCCTGGAATCATTTCCTGGCATTGTAACCCCCGAAATGACAAGTATCATAAGCCAGGACACAGGGAGCCCTAAATTGCATGTGGACCATCTGTTTTCTTGCAGCTGCCAAAGTTCAAAGAGAAAAGGTACTTAGGGGAGAAAATTGGCCATTATTTAATCTTCAAATACCCAAGTTGTTTCTATTATCAACAGTGTACACTCATCTGAATCTAGAAGATGTTACACCCTGGGCTTTGTTATCTGACTTCCTCCAGTGACACCACAGAGGCCTGGCTTATTTACCAATAGTTAGATGGCACAGGGATCTTGTGTCTATCCAGGTCTGGCAAAGTGTCTGAAATGTTGCCTTGATCATTTCAAATAACATATCCCAAGTTGAGGAGCACTTGACTTTCGTAAGAAAAAGTTATTTTACAAAAAAGGCCAAGACTGTACAACAAAGAGATTTATGAAGCATTTTAGAAGAAAAGGTTCAACAAATTAATTCATTAGAATTATAGACTCAGAATATTCCTCTAGAATCTATTTTCCTCATTTTGGGGAAGACACCACCCAGCTGCTTGAAGCTAAATTTCTACTACGAAACATGTAACTTTCTCTGAATTAGCACAAGAGAAACTGTGAAAGAATTGACTCAGGACCTTCAGAGAAGCCAGCTCGCCTGGGAATCAGAAATTACAGACCATTACTAGGATTCCTGTGACCTCAGACTTGATATAATGTCACTTCTGCTTTGAATTCTTTTGAGGTGCTTAGAATTTAGGTTATTGTACTTTTCTTAGGGAGTGGGGAAGATTCTTATTAACAATCTTGGGAAAAATAAAATGCACCAACAACTGGTTAAGATACATGCATGTAGGCCACCCAATTAGGCTAAGAAGCCTCAGTGGCTGGCTGCCCAGATTGACAGCCCACCGGATATCCAGCTGAGAGTCATGCAAACCTCTCCCTGCATCTGCTGGAGTTTAAGAGGCTTTAGGAAGCTGTGTCTAGGGCCATGCAGATCTAAAGGAAACTTTTAGAAAAAGGTGTCTTTTCTATGGGCCTTTGGCTAATTACTTACACCATGGTGGAACTTTCTGTGGGTCAACAGACCTGCCTGTGTGTATATAACCTGTTAGTTCTCAATCTCTTTAGACCTGCCTGTCTGTAAGAACACTGACAGTTCCCAATCTCCTTAGGCTGACATAGTTTTCTTAGGTGAACTAGTGTGTGTGTAAACATCCTTGTCTGTGTGGACAGACTGACCATCTAAAATTCAGGGCACGGCACAATCTAAAAGTATTATTGAATGCACTTTCTACAATAAAGGACAAAGGCATAGTAAAGGGAATGGTGTGGGCCTGGGAAAGTGGTTGCCATGTGGCCATCAGGGAACAGGGAGTGTAAAAAGCTTCTTGTCTCATCTGTAAAAACCAAACCTCTTGGCATTTCTCTAAGTAACAAATGGACCAAAGGCTGGAGAGAAGGGTTGTTGGCAGGAAATTGTCCCCTGGGCTATGTGCAATTCAGACTATGTGCATTTCACTGTAATGCATAGATCATAGGTCATGCTGCTATGTTCATATAATTTTTCTACCTAAGGGCTAAATTTTACAGGTTCTGCTTTGTCTCACAGTCATAATTTCTGGAGCTGAAACAATAACTATGGATAGTGGTGAAGAAACCATAAATACTGCTTTAGAGGTACAGAGAAGAAGAAAACAAGACAAAGAACTGTTAAGACCAATGCAAAGGAGATAGTGGAGGTCTTCAATGTTGGAAGCATTCATTTCTCAACTTTTAGGACTTTTTTTTTTAACTTTGGAAAACCTGTTTTATACCAACAATTTCCAGTTGATTTGTAGTGTTAACTCCCCGTGTACCTGAAACTAGCTATAAATATGTATGAAATAGAGTTCAAAGCAAAATTCCTACTAAACCTAGCTGATTGGTTTTAATCTAAATTAATGTCTACTAAAGCTCTGAATTCACCAGTGAGCTAATAAATCTACAGGACAGAAGGACCCAGAATGGACGGCACAGCCAGAAAAATATGAATTAAATTTTAAATGTTTGGTTTGTTGCAGGGTGGACTCCCTGCTTCTGTCTGAAACATGGGGGCTGTGGAGTAACTTGGTGCCACAGCAGCTGTCTACAAAATAAGATGTTTTCTTCCCTCTTCCACACATTAACAAAACAGACTGCCCCATGACTCAACTATCTGTTGATTCTTGAACCTATCTCCTCCCAATAAGGAACAAGCAAAACCTTCCCTAGTTAACAGGACAACAAGAAATATTTCCAGTGCTTAGCCGCCTCCCCACCCCCACCAACCATTCTAGGTTGTAATTCCTGGCAAGGTTAACTTTCAGGGTGAAATGGAGGCTTAATCGTGTGCAGGACATTAGAGGTCATGCAGACCTTTTGACACCAGGCCTCTGAGGCATCCCAGATGCTTGTACCAGTTATCCTTCTGCCTTTGAAAATGAGGCACTTCATTGTTATTTAATTTCAGTCAGTTTTGTAGCTGCTACTGCAGTCTTTGAATTTTTCATTGTTATAGTAATTTGGTGAATCCTTTGTCTTGTAGAAAATACAGAATCTCAAAACCTCTTCCCAGTTGTTTAAAAATACTGAATCCTGTGGATTTTTCACAGGCAGTTTTCTAGGTTCATCTTTCCAAAACTATCAACTTTTGGCACCTACATATATGTGCTTCTAATCATTATCTATAACTCTATACCATCCCAGTCTTTCCAGTTGGGGCTGTAATCTTCAACATCAGGACTTGGGCTAACTCCTCGCAGCAGCCTGGGTTAATGGCTGAGTTAAAAGCAGGCAGGTGTTTCTTTCTCTCTCTCTCTCTCCCTCCCACCCCCCCTCTCTCTCTCTCTCTCTCTCTCTCTCTCTCTCTCTCTCTCTCTCTCTCTCTCTCTCTCTCTGTGTGTGTGTGTGTTTCTCTAACTGATAGATATTTGTAGGGAGCACTGTGATGTTTTATACATGTACACACTGTGAAATTAATCTACCCATCACCTCACACATTTACCATTTCTTCAGCTCTCTCTTAATCTACTTTTCCAGGAAACATAATGTGACAATGAAAACAACAGGTCGCTTGATTTGGGAGCAATGACTTACTCCAGGGATTAGAAGTGCCCTTGTGAACCTGGGCAGCCACTTTTCCTCGGATTTTAAAATTTCTTTTTCCGGAGCAGCATCCCGGCGCCGTCCTGCTGACGTTGGTCAGGGGAAAGATGCCCTCCCCAGAGGTTGGTCCAGCCATCTCCTCCTTTCATTAGCGATGTAACCCAGTGCTCCCTCCAGAGCTTGGCTAGGAAGGGTAATCTTCCCAGGGGACCCTCCTGTTGTCGTACCTACCTGACAGGAGACTAAATGAAATTTACAGTAGTAAAAGCGCGAGGAAACAAAGGCGGCTGCCTGGGGGATGGCTCCCGTGTCCCGGGCTTGGCTGGGTCTCGCTCACGCTCACTCAACCCGCCCCTCCTCCTCTCCACGGGAACTACGAGTAAATCCCGCAGCTCTCCAAAGCGAAATCACTTGGCCAGGAATCAGTCTCCGCGCAGCTTTCCTGTCCCCTCGGCCAGGGAACTAGAATGATCACCAGGAGGCCAGAAACAAAGCACTTGAATGTTACATTTATTAAGGAAACGTTAAATAAGGAAAAAAAAATAAAGTCGAAACGGTGTCACGGATATCAAGAGCACTTTTGTGGCGTAAACCGTGCAGTCACGAGCTAGGAATTCTATGCTGGGTCTTTGTCCCGGGCTGAGCTGGACGCTAGCCCCCTAAAAGAGACCCAGATGGAAATGCAACTTAAAAAAAAAGAAAAACAACTCACCCAGTTCAGAGTCTCAGGCTCCCCCCCATCCCCCGCCACCCCATTCACCCAGGATGACAAAACTAACTCGCAGGCAGGCAAACAGGCTACTAGGGCAGAGAAAGACTTATCAAATATTTGTATTCAAGCAAACTAACACAAAAAAAAACTAACACAAAAATCCCTTTAAACAGCAAGTTACAATCAGGGCTGGGGGTTGTGGGAGGGAGTGAGTGCGAATCCACGCACACATTTGTGTCCCCATTACGTCTGTAGCGAGGCGTATAAACAGGTCAGTTTTCGCCGCCAGACCTATGGGTGCCGCTGGATCTCTTCCCGGCCCTCCCTCTCCAGCTGCCCCCACCTTGGCCCACCTGCAGCAGGTGGAAGGCGGCCTTCGCCCCGTCGGTCCTCCCAGTCTCTCAGGCCACCAGCAGCTTCCAAAGTTCTGCGCCCTCATCCTCCTCTTTTGCCACCTGCTGCTGGGTCGAGAAGTCAGGGTGCTTTTCTTCCCCAGCCTGGCTGGGGCCTTTCGGAGGGCGATCAGAAGTGGGTCACTTGTTCCCGGAAGGCAGAAGTTAGTCGCGAGAAATCCCGGACTCCCCGACAGGTCTGCTGGGCCGGGTCTGTGATGGTTGAGGGGCGCAGCGGGGCCGGCGAGGGGCGGGAGGCATGCGGATGCCTGCCGCCACCTGGACGGGAGGGCCCGGTCAATAGGGCCCCACGACCACCGCTTCCACCTCTTTGGACGGTCTCCGGTCTTTCACCAGGAAGTTGATCATACCCTCGGACTTGATGAGCAGGTTGCAGCCGAGGAAGAAAATGCCGAAGACCACGGTGAGCGAGAGCACGCACATGACCGCGATCTGCACCACGCGCATGATGTACAGGCTGCGCTCGTCCGGGCCGCCCTCGGCGAAGCCGTCGTCGGTCACCACCGACGCCTGGGTGCAGCAGCGCACGGCGCGCTCCAGCGCCTCGCTGCTGTTGGCCAGGAGCAGGCCCGCCACGTCGGTCTGGTTGCCCAGCACCGAATTCATGTCTGGGCGAGAGCGGGGCGGGCGCGGCTCCGAGGGAAGGCGAAGGCGAAGGCGCGGGAGGAACAGGTGCAGCGCCGAGCGCTCCCTGCACACTGCCCCGCGCTCGCGCGTGGGGGCTCCTGGCGCTCTCCAAAGTCCCCGCGCCGTGAGTGTCCCAGAAGCCTCTCCAAGGCGCCTCGCAGTGTGCTCCGTGCGCTCCTGCCCTGGCGCTGGTGCGCGTTCCCTCCCGGCGCTCTCTCTCTCTCGCTGCTCGCTCGCTCGCTCGCTCGGCTGGGGGCTGTCGGAACTTGGCGGGGCTGAGCCGGCGGGGCCGTGGGAGGTGCGGGCAGCGCCGGTGGCGGCTCCGGGCGCACAGCGACCCCTGCCGTCCGCCGCGCCTCCTGCGGCTGGGCGGTGCGGGAAGCCAGAGAGAGATGAGATGGTCTTTGTCGCTTGGGCCTCTTCTGCAACTCCAAAGGCCAGGCCCAGGTCACAGGACATGCCGGACGTGTGAATGAAGGATGAGACATGTGGAGGAGCTGGGTCACACCCGCTCCTGCGAGTGTCCTTTGATGCTGCCCCTCTTCACCTCGGGGAGAAGGGAAGGTGGTGAGGCATCATCGCAGGTGCCAGATGGTGCTAGCTGGGCTCTGGCCGGCCGCGGGAGGCCTGATGGGCTCTCACCTGCCACGCCTTTCTAGTGGGATGGCGAAGGGAAAAAGGGGGATCTAAACGTATATTTAAGGAAGGAAGAATGAGCAGGGAAGATCAAATTCACATCCTTAGCCCCCTTACGAAAGACAATGTCTGCACAGTGAGGCAGGATTTTAGTACTTTTTGAGGCCAAGGCTTGGGGGCTACAAGAAGAAAATGCTCTTCGGTTGCTGTGGTGTGGAGGTGGTTCCAGGAGCAGGGTCACCTCTCTGATAAAAGACATGGACAGAGTGACCACTTCCTTGTAATGTTAATTTCAGAGGCGTTCTTGGATGTGCTGCCAGTTTTGTGTCAAGGCAGTAAATCGGTTGTTTAAGGGAATTGCTCATCAGCAACCTTCACGTAGAATGCTGGCCAACGGCTGGAAGCTTCCCCGTGTTCCAGAAGCGATGCAACCCTCCCTTAGTCACTGTGAACCGACCTTGCAGACCTTTCGTGGAGGCTTCATCATGGCTGTGCTTTTGATTCCCGGATAGTTGTACATTTCTTTCTGTAAATTCCACAGGAATATTTCAGGATTTTTCTCTGCTTCCCTCCCTCTAGTTGCTGATATTTTCTCCACCCACCCCCTTTTGTTTATCTAGAAGGCAGTGAATTGAAGCCCAGCTCAAGCTTTTTAATTGTTTAAATTTATTTTTAGAGAGAGAGAATGGGTGTGCCAGGCCTCCAGCTGCTACAGAGGAACTCCAGACACATGAGCCATTTTGTGAATCTGGCTTACGTGGGTTCTGGGGAATCCAACCAAGGTCCTTTGGCTTTGCAGGCAAGAGCCTTAACCACTAAGCCATATTCCCAGCCCCTGGTTCAAGCTTTTGATAGATTCTGCTTACTAACTTTCTACCAGGACATATAATTGTCTTGTTTTCATCTCTCTCTCTCTCTCTCTCTCTCTTTTTGGTGGGGATGTGGGGTAGGAGGACTGAGAAAGGATCTTGCAATATAACCCAGTCTGGTCTTGAGCTGGTCACCACCTGCCTAGGAATCCAGGTTCTAAGATTATAGGCATGCACCACTCATTTTAATTGCAGTGTGTTTGCTTGGTAGAGCATATTGGCAAGCATCATTTATTCCATATCAGAGGTTTATTTAAAAGCTTTTGCACTACTTCATAATGGCCACAGAAATACAACAGATTACCTTTAATGGATAACTTTCAATTTTGGAAGTTTGTGTATACCAGCCTTAATAAGTTTCATCTGTCAGATAGGAGCTAAGAACCTGGGACAATGCACTCCACCCACACTCATTGGGTTTATTATTCTTCTCCTTCTATGATGTAGTCAGCATTGAAGCATGTCTTACCCACAACAGTTTATCTTATCAAAAATTTCATTAACTCATTGTTAATAATTATTTAAATCTGGTCATATAGGTAATCTATTTTAGGGTAACACTGATGAATAGTAAAATCACAGTGTAGCTGTGGGAAAACTATCAAATAAAACCAAGACAATATAAAGCCATGCTAAATAAATTATGGAAACAAATACTAAGTATTCAGAAAATCAAAACATCAGAGAGCAGAGCCTAACTCCTGGGGATGTGACCTCAGATACTGAGAGTTTAGAAGGTGGGCATAGCTGAGCAGCAAGGGACTAGCTTCTCCAAGTCTTCAGTGGAGTAGAAGGTGGGCACAGTTGAACAGCAAGGGACTAGCTTCTTTATTTTTACTTTTTTTGTTCATTTTTATTTATTCATTTGAGAATGACAGAGAGAGAGAGAGAGAGAGAGAGAGAGAGAGAGAGAGAGGCAGATAGAGAGCGAGAGAGAATGGGCGCGCCAGGGCCTCCAGCCTCTGCAAACGAATTCCAGATGCGTGCGCCCCCTTGTCCATCTGGCTAACGTGGGTCCTGGGGAACCGAGCCTCGAACCGGGGTCCTTAAGCTTCACAGGCAAGCGCTTAACCACTAAGCCATCTCTCCAGCCCGACTAGCTTCTTCTTTAAGTCCTCAGTGGAGTAGAAGGTGGGAATAGTTGAGCAGCAAGGGATTAGCTCCTTCGTTGAGCCATCAGTGGCGTGTTTTAAATGTAGAGTTTTTTCTTTGCTTACCTCCTGTTTTTGACCTGTTTCCTAGGAAAAGATTACAAATTGGAAAATGTAATGTTTTCCATGTAACAGACTGAATTTCCAAAGTAGATGGTGATTTGATATGGGAGGCCTACTGATAATCAGCCTTAGAGAGGTTTTCACTCTTTTAAGGACTCACTGCTGGATGTATCTGTGATTTCTTGTTTCATTGAAGTAAATTTTAGTTAATTACTTTCTTAGTATTTCCCATAAGGGCAGAAACACTTGCTTAACTTTTTCTCAAGCATGTATCTATGACAGACAAATTTTGCAAGGATATTCTATGCCAATATTGATGACAGTCCTAAATCTCTACTTGAGATAGTCTTGAGGTGAGTCCAGATGCTTTCAGTACCAAAATACTTTTCCATGATGATTAGTGCATCATGGAAATATGAAGTAGACACCTAAAGAGAGGGCACCGGACACTAAAAGGATATTTATTGTTTTGGGGCAAGCATTTTTTCAAGTGGATTGCATTATATATCATGGTATAAGTCAGTAACGAGAAAGCACTCACATACACAAGCCATTCACAATGCCAGACTAGTACCTGAAACATGAGAATAGAGCAGCATAGATCACTGAACCAACAAGAGATACGAAAGACAAACCCTACACTAAAACATTTTCTCCCCAGACTCACCATTCACATTCTCTCACAGCCTTCACACTTCTCACAGCTTTTACTCTCTGCTTTATCTGCTTTTCTTGATGACAGAGGACTGACATTATCACATGGGTTGGCAGGGGGAAATGACCAGAAGCAGGTGCTTTTTCAACATCCCCGTGTAACGTAAAAAAGAGAGACAAAACAAGCATCACTTAGTCTGCCTGGGGTTTCTAAGAGCACAGAGGATTCATTTGGAGCCATCCTAGATGGAAATGAGTCTGAGCAAATCTGTAAAGGCGTCTGTGATTCTTGCTGTTTTCACTTACTGATGGTGTGATGTTGGACAAGATTTCATTACCTTCCATGTATCTCACTTACTCATCTGTGAAATGGGTATGATATTCCACAGGGTTTGAAAGGATTGATATATTCTATTAAAATAACTGGTAATTGCATCTTGTATGTAGCAGAATTTCAAGTAACTGTACGCTTCAATAGTTCCTGGAGGTGTGTGTCAATGCATATACCATTAAAAGAAAATGTACTATATTTCCTTTTCAGAAGGTTAGAAAATGACTTATATACTTATATATACTTATATTATACTTATATATAAAGTGCTTTAAATATATATAGAAATTCAAATCCTTATACATTATTTGTAGGAGCCTGAGATGGTAGAGTTACTGTGGGATGTAATAGTGAAGTTTGTAAGAAAATTAAACATCAAATTGCCATATGATCCAGCAATTCCATATCAAGGTAAATGCTCCCCCAAGCTGAAAACATGGAAACAAATATTTGCTCACAATAGTCACAAAGTAAAAGTAACCAAAATTCCCACCCATAAATAAGACAAATAAATAGAATGTGGTATATGTATTCATGGAATATTATTCCATCTTATAAAGAAATGGAATTCTGATATTTGCTATAGCACAGTTAACCCTCAAGTACACTCTGCTGAGAAGCATCAGCTAAAAGGACAATGACTGCATGACTGCATTTATATGAGACCCATAGAGTAGTGAAATTCATACAGGCAGAGGGATGGTGGTTACCAAGGGCTTGATAGATGAAATAATGGGGATTTTTTTTCAGCTGGGGAAGATTATCAAGTACTGAATGGATGTTGATGGTGCTTGCACAGTACTATGAATGTACTTAATGTCACTGGATTGTACAGGTGAAAATTGTTACAGTTGTAAGTTTTGGGTACTTTGCCATGATAAATTTCTAAATATCTTCATTAGAGCTAACATAAACATATAAAGTTACAAATGTCTGAAAATAATTCCCTACATCGTTTATCACTTCCATAGCATAAAGATAACTGCCTTTCCTAAGATATAATGTTTTCTTCCCCTTTTTTGGCAGTTCTTCTAGCAGAGTTGTGCCATGCAGTAATTAGCTCTATATCTTGCTTTTGTGTGTTGTTTCACGACATCAGAAACTTGTATACACTTTTTAAATGAGGCTAGCATTTCATCATATGAACATACTATTGTTTACTGAACTAATACTTTGGATGGTGTGTTAATTTCAAGTAATTCTATTAAACCAATTATGTACAAAGAATATTTTAGTTCATAAATGGTTTCTAATTTTAAGATTGCACTTACACTATGAATTTATAAAGTTGCAATATTAGTAAAAACAATATTTTTTTAGAAAGCAAGGCACAGCTCCATTCCTTGTTAAAATGTCCTGTCAACGTTCACTCCAATTTTCCGAGCAAGCCCGTGCCCACTTGACTACATGCAGCAGCACTGCATAGTCTAATTCTTATACCCAAACCAAACCCACAATTATGGGATGAGAATTGCTTAAAGAAGGCTCCAAGTGTCAGAACTTATTAGATTTTCTAGGTAATTTGCTAGACCAGGCTGATGGGGGAAAAAAAAAAAACTGCTTAAAGTAATGTTTGCCAAGCTTGTCTGTTTTAAGATCACCAGACAGGGAAATGAGGTGGACTGATTGTCAATTTTATTGCCAGTCACATAAAGCAGAGTATTCGTGGAGGTTGGAGGACAACATTAGGTGTTATTCCACTGCTAAAATCAACTTTTTTTTGAGATAGCGTCTCTCATTGGCTTTCAGATCACTAGTGAGGCTAGACTAGCTGACCAGTGAGTCCTAGAGATATTCCTGCCTCCACCTCTCAGTGTGAGGATCATGGGCATGCTTCTACATGCTGGCTTTTGAAATGTGGGTTCTGAAGATCAAATCCAAGTCCATATGTTTGCAAGGCAGTCACCTTACCAACTGAGCTAAGCCCCCACAACCCTTATATGATTTGTATGATTCATATTGATTTCTAATATTTTTCTTATCACACATAGTAGCTCTATGAAATATTTGTAAATACATTTCCTATTCATTTGACTTCAAAGTTGCCTTGTATTATTTTTCAGCATATGGAATTATCTTATATGTATACATACATCAACATTTTCACTTGGGTTTCTCTTCATTCATTGTAAATGCAGTTCATTCTCCTTCACATTTAATTCTTTTTTTTTTTTTTTTTTTTACTTTTGAGAGGGGAGGCAGAGAGAGAGAGAGAGAGAAAGAGAGAGGGAAAGAGAGAATGGGCATGCCAAGATCTTCAACCTACTGCAAATGACCTTGAGCTCCCCTTGTGGCACATCTGTGACATTGTGTGCTTGCATCATTGCATCTGGCTACATGGAACCCGGACAGTTGAACATGGGTCCTTAGACTTTCCAGGCAAGTGCCTTAACAGCTAAGCCATCTTGCCAGCCCCACATTTAATTCTTATTTACATTAGTCATTTTTATCCCTTTTAAAACACATTGATGACATTTTCATTTTCTACATTTAACAAAATAGTTTATCTTGAAGATACTTTCATCTTAAAACGTCTGTTAGTAGGCAAATAATAATGCAAAAATTTTAATATGTATAACTTAAATTGGGGGGTGTCAGGAATACTTTATAACATGGAATATATAACCTTTAATTTTTAGATAATATTTATTTTTATTTATTTACTTGTTAGAGAGAGGGGGGAGGAAGGAAGAAGAGGCATGCTAGGGCCTCTAAGCCACCATAAATGAAATACAGATGCATGTGCCACCATGTACCTCTGGCTTACATGGGTTCTGGGTAATCAAACGTGGTTCCTTAGGCTTCACAGGCAAGCACCTTAACCACTAAGCCATCTCTCCAGCCTAAAACCTTTTATTTTAATTAAAAATTAATGTTATGATTATAAAGTGTGTATTTTCCATTTAATTTATCCTTTTATTTTAATATGTATTCTTTAATGGTACTCAAAGTATTTTTTATTAAAGGCAATTTAAAGGAAAAGTGGCAAGATGCAGAAAATAATAAAAGTTACACCAAGTGACTGCCTCTTCTTTGTCTATTTGAATACTTTCTCTGATTCTTCTACTAGTGACATTGATGTCAGTTTCTTCTCCCTGTGGGAGCTGAGTGCAGACTGTCCTTGTGCTACACAGGTGACTCCACTGAGCCAGGGCATCAGAGCGTGGAATAATATGTTGAGTAGCAGCCACAATGCTCTGCTCTGTTTGTACTTTTCTAATGAGCCAAGGAATTCATAACAATTCACCCCAAGCTATATTTTAAGGTCCCAAGCACCGAGTGTGCCAAGGCTTCAGAGTAACACATCATAGACCTATTGTAACATATTTTAGATGTGCAGCACACTTTTTGCCTCCACAGAATTTTTGTCATTATTTCACTCTGATTTCCTATCCATTCTTTATAGTCTGCAAGATTTGAAGTGAAAAGCCACTGAGGTGCCACTGGATCCTCCTCCATTCTAGCATTAAAGGAACAGGAGTCCTACCAGCCTCAATAGGGGAGAAGCAGGCGGCCACAAAGAGGCCTGAAAGATACAGTCTGTCCAGTTTCTCAGCCTCAGCTCAACCTGGGATGGAATTATATTATCTATTTCCACATAACAAGTCTGTGTCATTTGACTCTGACGTTTACATAAAAGCACAAAGGAGAAATCACCTTGGAAGCAAAGGAGGGGAGTAATTTCTAAGAAAAGCAACTCAATTTAGACTTGGGTATTGGAGCTCATGAAGAGTCCTATCTTCTGCAAAACTGAAGACAAAATGAAGGGAAGCAATGACGTCACCTCTTTCCAGATAAAAAGCAGTAATATTAGTGCTTAGTAATTATACTCTGGTCATTGTGATACAATAGTCCAACTGTTTTTGTATGAACACTTGTGATTCTGAAGTTGAAGGATATTAAAAGTCAATGTGGTAGATGTCTCTGAGCAGGTTGCTTCCATCATTGTGTTCAATTTACTTAACATTCAGCTATTTCTCCATTCCTCACAATTTTTTTAAATAGTGGTGAAGGTATCCAAGAAACAATTATGAAGCATATTATGTGCACAACATACTCTAGGAGTATGGAGCTAAGAGATGTAGTCTCTGCCCTCCAGGTATCAGGGAGGGAGCACACAATCAATTAGTGTGGCCTATGGAAGTATTATGGAAAAATCTATGAATAATTTTTCAAGACTGGGATACTGGGAGGTGGTAATGAGGACATGAGACATGCACTGAGTTTTGAAGGATGGATGGAGAGGAGCTATCCAGGTGGAGCATGCAAGGGAGCATATAGTTCACTTTTTTTATTTTTGCATGTGTAAGAAATTCTGTATTTTTTAACAGTATTTTTTAAAATTATTTATTTATTTGAGAGTGACAGACACAGAAAGAAAGACAGATAGAGGGAGAGAGAGAGAATGGGCATGCCAGGGCTTCCAACCACTGCAAACGAACTCCAGACGCGTGTGCCCCCTTGTGCATCTGGCTAATGTGGGACCTGGGGAACCGAGCCTCGAACCAGGGTCCTTAGGCTTCACAGGCAAGCGCTTAACCACTAAGCCATCTCTCCAGCCCAGAAATTCTGTATTTTGAGCATACTGACAAACTAGGGAATTACTAAAAATTATGACACCTGATAATGCTAGGCTTTTGTGTTACCTTATAGAAATTTTATTTTTACTTGAAAGCCATAAAGAGACATTGAAAGGGTTTAAGCAGCTAACCAAAACAAAAAAAATTAAAATAAAAAAAATCAGATTTGTGAATTAGAAAGAATTTCTTCTGGCAGTGAAAAAAGAGGTATTAAACTAAGTGAAACCACTGTGAAGAGCATGAAGTCTTGTTCCTTAGATGTTAAATAAATCACATCACTGATGCCAAATAGTCCAAGGAAGTGGCTCTTAATTTATAGAGCTTCATTTTATAACTCACTGAATATAGCATGCAAAGCATGTGTATCCACTCTTTCCTGTCAGTGTCTTGGGTTGTGCCCATGGAAAGCCTAACTGAAATGACCAACCAATTTCTACCTAGTGAACCGTTGGCTCTTTGCAATGACTGCTTTTCTGGTAGTCACATGTGTGCACAATGAACAGTGACTCTGAGCCCATCTACCAGGATGTTCTTTGACACATTATCTGGTTTTCAGCAGCCCAGAGCTTTAATACATCACTCCAAGTAGAGCTTTCATAATGCCTAATATTTTTTTTAGAGTGATGGATGACCCACTTTCACCAGCCAGCTTCATGACCTACCCTGCTATCCAGCTGGTGGTCTGAATGCATTCTACCTCATCATGGCTTGGGAATCTGCCTTGAGTCTAATCTCTGTGGGTCTCATGCAGTGCCATTGTTGAAATTCATTCAAATTCTGCAGAAAGCATCTGTGATACTTCCAAAGGTGTTTCCCACATTAGAAGGCTTAGACCACTAAGAATGATAAGAAAAAATATATATAATGGAACCTATTATGGTTTGAATATATCCCCTTCCAAATTAAGGTATTTTTGTTTTATTTATTTATTTATTTATTTATTTATTTATTTATTTATTTATTTATTTATTTATTTATTTTGAGGTAGGGCTTCACTCTAGCCCAGGCTGATCTGGAATTCATTATATAGCCTCATGGTAGTCTTGAACTCATGGTAATCCTCCTACCTCTGCCTCCCAAATGCTGGGTTTAAAGACATGCACCACCATGTCCAGGCCCCAAGTTAAGATGTTTTAGAGGTGTTAATATTAGGATATTGAGCCTTTGAAGAGGGACTATGGTTGCCTCCTGCATGAGATTGAGGATGTAGCTGCGTTTTGCTTTTGTTATTGGTGACGGTAGTAAGAAGCCCTCACAGATACTGACACATTTATCTTGGACTTTTTTAGCCTCCAAAACTATGCTAAAGAAATTTCTGGATTTTTGTAAGTTAGTCTGTGATGCCTGGTTACAGCAGCATAAGATGGAGAAAGACAGATACTAGTGTGTTGCTCTAGCAAATACCTAAGAAATGAAGAAGTTGCTTTGGAATTGAGTAAAGTCTGGAATGCTTTTGAAGGGATGGTGGAAAAAGCCTAGATATTTGTGTATAGATTGTTCTAGTCAACTGTGGTGAGCAGTAGAGAACAGGAGGGCAGCAGGGAAAGCCTGACCTTCCGAAGAGAAGAAGAGTTCCTAACCGCAATGCTGGTACACGTATGCTCAGTTAAGTCAGTTTGATGGGGTTTCAGACAGAAATGAGGGGCAAAGTATTTTCCAGAAACCACTCTGATTTTAAGGTTGCAAAGCGCTTGACTTGGACATAAAGAAAGTCGGAACTCGGGGAGGCAGGAGGATGCTTGCAGAGGACGTCTCTAAGCAGCAGCATACCGAAGGACTGTGTGGTGTCTCCAAACTGCTTAAAGCAAAATGTGAGAGGACATGATTTAAAGGCAGAATTAATCATTTTAAAAGGAGAAATATGTAAAATCTGAGAAGGTTCTCAGCCTGAGAATATAAAGAATAAAAAGTTGTGTTAGGAGAGATTCACTAGGTATGGTCAAGCGTGACTGAAGTTCATCTTGACGGATCTAGAAACATCTAGAAAATAAATCTGTGGGCATATAAGGGAACTTTTTAGAATGGATTAGCTGAGGTGAGAAGACCCACTCTACATGTGTGACATCATTCTATGGGCTGGGGCCCTGGATGGGATTATAAGGAGATAGCAAACTGAGACACATCATTCATATTTTTGTGCTTGCTGACTGTGGATAAAATAAAATCAGTTGCCTCAAACTCCTGCTACTGTGACTTTTCTAGTATGATAAACTACCCTTTAACTGAGAACCACAATGTATTTTGTCACAGAAATGAGAAAAGTAACCAATGGTCTACGGTATGGTCAGTAAGTAGAGCAACACCACTGGTAGGAAGCTGAGCACTGCTCTTTAAGCCAATGGGAAAATGATCGCTCAGAGACTGTGGCTGTCTTTGAGGTTTCTCTCTCATCACAAAGTGAATAATAGGGATTGGGATAGATTGGTTTGAGGAAAGAGACCTTGGCTGTCTATGAGACTTTGGAGGCTTGTAGCCCAGGGCCGCCTTGGGTATCCACCCTGTAATTTTCATTCAGAGAGGAGTCCCTGGCCCCTCCAACTATGGCTCAAGTAGGTTCAGGTGTAACTCAGGCCACTGCTTCAGCATGTACAGGTTGGCGAGATGTGGTGCAAATTCTTCATGCATACAGAATGTAAGAGCTGGGGATGTACATTTCCTTGATTTTGATTTCAAAAGAGCCCAGGGTGATACTTGCTCTGAGGACAGAGCTCTCAATGGGAAATAAATACTTAATGGAATTGAATGGGCAGGATCATTCAGGAAATTCCTGAACTGCAGAGTCACTAGTGTGCAGGGCCAGTGTGAGAAAGCCACATGCATACAATTCAATTCAAACAAAGAAAATTCTTAAGTACATTAGAAGACTTTTCAAGACTGTGTGATCTAGTCCACTGTGACTCCCATTGTTGCTCAGATGCTGTTTTGAAACCTGGTAGAGCCAATTGACCTCCTCCCTCTATTTCACTCCTGGACACATAAATCCTACAGCTCTACAATTTAATCCCATAAGACTTCAAGGATAACAATAATAATTTAGCTTGTAAAGAAAACACCATTATGCATTTTATTCCCATTCATGAATTACACCATCTCTCTATTTATTCATGTACCTTATGTAACTTTCTAAAGCCTTGAACTTCTTCATTATGATGATGTGTCACATTCGTTGAGTTAAGCTTAGGGACTTTATGGGATGATGTCTTAATCCTTTTAATTATTGAATTACATCTCTATTATCCAAAGATATTCCTGATAAGTGTTAAGTTCTCTGCATACCAGTTTTCTCTGTGCATAACTTAAAAGTGAAGTTTTGTGATTTCTAATATATTCATGGAACTATAGCTAACTTTTAACACCATTAGAATATTGTGTATATGTATCCAACACAGTAGAGAGTATATCACTTTCAGATAGATGATACAAAGTAATTTCAGATGTCAGAATATGTCTTCATGTATTGCAGATGCAAAATTGGGGACACATGGATGAGTTTATTTGCTATGGTCAGTGCTGTTTAAGGTTGCACTGCTATTAATTAAGATAACTTACTTACTCTTCAGTATCTTGTCTGAGAAACAATTTGTCCAAGCCACCATCCACACACACCTGATTTCACCCACTATGTGCTTAAATTCTACTTTCAAATAGTGGTTTAGCATGATTTTACTTCATCCAGTAGAAATAAATAAACAGATTGAAGATTAGTAGTTTCACCTATAAATAGTAATTACAAGTGGTATTAACCACAATCATGACAGAGAAGCTTGAATTAAGAACAAGTAAGCATACAATACCAATTAATGCCTCTCTTTGTTAAAAAATATACATACATATATAATGTTCAAAAAGTTTGGAATATATCAAATCCTGCTTAACATTATAGGAATCAGCTAATTCCCAGGAGGAATGCAAACCAGCTCATTTTATGCTTCCATTACAAGTCTCACACACTAGGTACTGATTTGGGATTAGAAATGTGTCTCAGTATTCTTGTGGCCAGGAAAACCAAGATAAAAGTCACTGGCATCTGGCTTCTTCTCAAACAGCAGAAGGTAGGAGAGTGAGTGAGGAGGAGTGTGCTTCAAATGCCTTTCTAGGCTGAGTGATACAGTATTTGCATGCAATACTAATATCCTGGTGTGAAATGCAGCCCCTTTTCTCTCTAAAGCTAAATCTAGATTTACAGAAATTTCATAGTATAGCACTTCTTTAAGGCCTCACCTCTTACAC
Organism: Jaculus jaculus; assembly: GCF_020740685.1. Classification (NCBI taxonomy): domain Eukaryota; kingdom Metazoa; phylum Chordata; class Mammalia; order Rodentia; family Dipodidae; genus Jaculus; species Jaculus jaculus. The sequence continues at coordinate 86,671,633 of NC_059105.1, read as the reverse complement.
CTTCACATTTGCAACAGCTAAATTCTGGAAAGAACATTTTCAAATCAGTGTTGCCTTGTCCCATCAAAATTTGTTCATTGTAAATATATTTGTTCCATCCCAATAGATCACTAATGTTTCTTAACTCATTCTAGCATCAACTTTAAGGTAGCAGTTCAAAGTATCCTCTAAATCAGAGATGGAGTCAAGTTCACCTCCTGCTGTGAACCTGTAAAATCAAAGAAGTTAAGTGTTTTCAAAATGCAATGGTGAAGCAGGCAGAACATAGACATTTCCATTTCTAAAAGGCGTGGTAGGAAAGAAGGGGGTTAGGCTCCAAGTCGGTCCAATACCCAACAAGGCAAACACTATTCCATCGTAACACCAAAGGATACTGTTACTCTCCATGCCCTGCAGGATCCATTCAGGTGAGTAACAGGTTTTACGCCCTCTAGCAGGCCAGCATCCATGGCTTTGCCAGTCGAGCCAGAACCTCAACAAAAACATTGAATTGTACGCATGTGGCTTTCTCACACTGGCCCTGCACACTAGTGACTCTGCAGTTCAGGAATTTCCTGAATGATCCTGCCCATTCAGTTCCATTAAGTATTTATTTCCCATTGAGAGCTCTGTCCTCAGAGCAAGTATCACCCTGGGCTCTTTTGAAATCAAAATCAAGGAAATGTACATCCCCAGCTCTTACATTCTGTATGCATGAAGAATTTGCACCACATCTCACCAACCTGTACATGCTGAAGCAGTGGCCTGAGTTACCAAGGGTCTTCTGATGTAGCCCTGGCTAGCATAGCTTACACTAATTCTCCTGCTTAGGCTTTTGAATGTTGGCTTTACAGGTATGAGGCACCACACCTGGATGATACTTAAGACAAGTTTAAAAAATACTAACTGGTCATGTGTATGTGGGACCTTTTCTAGATTATTGTTGAGGTTACCTTCTCAGTGCTGGTATAAAGCTCCTGACCAAAAGTAGCTGATGGAAGGGAAGTTTTTGTATTGGCTTACAGACTTGAGAGGAAGCTACATGATGGCAGGGGAAAGCATGGCATGAACAGAGGCTGGACATCACTGCTGTCACAGCAGGTGGAAAATAGGGATAAGAGAATGAGCTAAACTTTAGTGAGAAGGATCTTGATATAATACCCAAAATCCATTCCACCACCTAGTCAGCATATGTGACCTTGCACTTGCCTCACCTTTTTTCTTATTAATTATTTTTGTATTCAGCAGATACAGTCAGTTTGGTACCATTATTAGGCTCATCCATGACCTACCCCCTCCCCTTGGCCCATCCTTGTTGAGGTATATGGGTCGTGCATTGTGGAGTTAGCCCACAGTTATGGGTAGGATAAATGCTTCTGCATATTGTGACCCAACATGTGGCTCTGACATTCGTTCCGCCCCCTCTTCCACAAAATTTCCCTGAGTCATGTTGGGTTCATTTTTGGTCTGCTTTAGTGATAAGGTGTTGGGGGCCTCTGGGTCTCTGGCTCTCTGATTTGGTAGGAGTTGATTTTTCTCTGTGTTGATCTCCTTCACCCTTGTGCTGGTATCTGGTTCACCAGGAAAACAGCACCCTTGCTTGTTTCACCAATTTTTCTTAGTTTCATCCGGGGCCCTTTTGTCGCCTTACCTTTTTGCATCTGGCATATACAGGATCTGGAAAGTCAAATATGAGTCCTTAGTCTTCTCAGGAAAGCACCTTAACCACTAAGCATTCTCTCCAACCTATGTTCTATTAATTTTATGTGTAACCTTTTGCCAATGACACATATGAGGTATTGGGTATCAGCAGAAGTCATTCTCTTTTGGAATTTCTCTGAGTATTCTAGGTCACTCTAACTGCTACATAAAAATTGGAATTACATGATCAATTTACATTAAAATCTATAAGATATTTTGATTGAAATTATATTGGGAAATACTGAGTTGTGGACTTAATTTGTTATTTTTATTTATTATTATTTTATTTATTAGTTGATAGAGATAAAGAGGCAGAATATATATATGTAATATATATATATACACACACACACATATATGGAGAGAGACAGAATGGGTGCACCAGGACCTCTACTGCTGCCAATGAACTTCAGACACATGCACCACCTTGTGCAGGCTTACACTGGCACTGGATAACCAAACCTGAGTCCTTAGGCTGTGCAGGCAAGCACCTTAATAGCTAAGCCATCTCTCCAGCCCTGGGACTTAATATTTTAAATTAATATTTAATATTGATTTAATATAAATTAATATTTAAAATTTTAAGGACTAGCTTTCCTTGGAGCCTTGTTTAGTGCTATAGCATATCACAGATCCTTGTCTTTCTTGAGCGCAACATATTCACACAAAGTCTGAGTTCTCCTTTGACTGTACTTTTGGGACCTTTTCCTTTCAAGGAACCCTAAATAATGGATACAAGCTAGCACTTAGCCCCCAGGAAACACTGAAGCCTAGTTTTACACTGACTGTGAGCATGAGCATTCCTCTGCTTCTTTTGGTTTGTTTCAGCTAAATAATAGATGTGGGTTTTGACTTATAGTACATAAAACATAACCATGATTTTATTTTAAAACTAGTTACATAAAGAGAAAAGTCAAATTAAAAAGTTCTAATTTTAAAAAATAATCCTTTCAGGATTATTAATTATCAATCCATAAAATTTATTCCATCTGTAAAATATCAGGAGCTGAAAATATTAGATTTTGACATTCTTAATTATTTTACTCTTCTCCTTGCTGAGACAAAATACCTCAACAAAAGCAACATATAGAAGGAAAGAGTTTGTCTCAGCTTACAGCCTTGAGGGGAAGTTTCATCATGGCAAGGAAAGGATGGCAGAGCTGAGACTATTGATCACATCTTACTATAGAAGCTGAGAGATAGCAGCAAAAGTAAGCTACCAACTGGAAAGGGAGAGCTTAGGCTATAATATCCCAAGGTTTACTCCAAGCAATTCACATCCTTTTTCAAAGATCCACATCCCAAATTCCCATCAGCTGAGGACTGAACATGAGACTTAATTACAAACACATAAAAGTGTAGGGAACCTTTCACATTCAAAAACCACCATAAAGGTTATTCAGTGTGGTTCTAGTACTCTATAAGATAGTGTCATTTTAACTATAAAACTCATTAGATACTATGTTACTATTTTAGATATTTCCAATCCATATTATAATATTGAAACTCAAAGGGATTTCCTAAATTAAAAATGCTAATAGCCAATGTTTCTCAAATTTTTTTAACCATGAAATTATTTTTGACTGAACACATCTCACAGACTATTAAGTATGCTTAATAAATATTGCAAATATTGCTGCAATTTAAGGCAGAACAAAGTAATAATCCATCTCCAATATCTTCATGTAAAGTAAGATAAAATGTGTTTTTTTAAGGCTGATATCTGCTGCTTAATTTTTCTGTGAGCCTCTTTTTCTGTGTTTCCCTAGGTGTTTACATGCCCTCTTCATATTTGTGGTTGTGTCTACCAGACACAGATACACACACGCACACACACGCACGCGCACACGTGCACACGCACACAGCGTTCAGGAACTACTTATTGAATTTGAAATACATTAAGTTCATTAATTTTTATTTTATTTACTTTTCCCCTCATTTTTTTATGGAATTTACCTTGTCCTTTATTTGTAAGGAGAGGAGCATTACTTACTCAATAAATAAACATTTGTAGTTGATATATGAATATGGAAAAGTTAGAGTTGATAATGAAAAGAAAAAGCCTAATGTTGATAGTTTTTGTAAGTTCTGGAGTTCAAAAGAAAATCATTTGTATCTATGTAATTGACCATGTACAAACAAAGCATTTCCTTTTGGGAAATACGTATACAGACTATTTTTGTACCCTGAACTGATTTTGCCTGCAGGGCTGGTAAAGCAATAGATCAAATTGCAACTGATATTTCAGGATTTCAGGTCATGCAGTGACACCTAGTGTGTGCACAGGAGAGTATGTTGGAATCACATATCCAGTATGTCTCAAAAGAACACCATTAATTTAGTCTTTTCACTCTTTTTCTGAAATTGTAAACATGGTGAATTATCTGGTAGTATTTGAAAGCTCCAAGTGACTTTTCATAAATAAGTAAAATATATGAAAACACAGAAAGAAAAATACTGGCTGAAATGTCTAAAGAAAAACTCAAGGATCTTGGACTTCTTGATGTACTCTTAAGAATAGTTATCTGGCTATTTCTATGCAGACAGGAGCATCAGCTTTAGCAATCAGCATTTAAATATTTCTATATAGATATAAGCATTGGCTGCAGAAGTCAGCATTTAACTGGTTCTCCCTATAGACATCAGTTCTAGCAGTCAGCATTTAACTATTTCTGTATAGACATGAACATCCATTCTCATAGGCAGCATTTAACTGATTATAGGCAGGTAACGGTGCAGTTCCTTGCTCTCTCATGATTGTAAAATGCCAAGCCTTACTACATGACTTTAGCAAAAAGGCCTTTTGCTAAGAAGAGGCATAATTTTCATTTTTATATAAGATCTAGCTGAGTTTAAAGTAAAACTCACATTTTACCTTTAAGTATAATTTACTCTTATTTTTATCCTGTACTATGTGTTTTGTTTACTGATAAATATTTTGTTGCCAACACTAGGACCTCTCTCATAGAACTATGGCCACTTAGTGTCTCAGCAAATTTAGAAAAGCAGGTATTTAGAAATTTAGAAAAGAGAGTTTTTAATGCAGACAGAAAATGTTCTATCTTGAGTGACCCAAAGAATGCAAACCTCACAATGGCTTATTTCAAGCCACAAGATTTGTTTCCTATCAATTTCATCTCCTCACCCAAACCAAAGGGTGGTTCCCAACAGCAGCTGCAACTATAAAGGTTTCAGGAACTTGGAGGATGGCTAAGTGGTTAAATAACTAGCTTGCACAGGCTGCTGGCTATGGGTTCAAATCCCCAGCTTCCAAGTAAGCTGAACACAAAAAGTGGTGCAAGCATCTGATGTTCATTTATAGTGGTAAGAAGCCTTGGTATGTCTCCCCCCAACACTCACAACTAATAAATAAATAAATGCTTTTTAAAAAAATAAAAGCTTCTGAGGTGTATGTTGTTTCCCAAAGTCCTACATGGTCCTGTGTCCTGTGTTCTGTGACATTTTGCTACCTATCTCATAGGCTTTTCAGGCTGGAATAATGTACTTGGCAAGTTATTTGTGAGTGATTGACATGCCAGTGCCAGGAATCACTCCAGGTTTAGACAAAGTTCTGCTTTTAAGGAGTGTGCATATATCTGGGGAGACTGAAAGCAAGCATATATGTTTATTATGGGTATGAATATTTATGGGTGTGGAGTTCATAAATTGAGTGGAGCTATGCTATGAAGAATAACTGTACTGGAGCAATGTCATTTGAGTGTGACCGAGCAGGTATTGGGGAGAATAAATAATGTTGCAGGTATATAAAGCAAGGAGCAGGGAGGCTGGAGAGCCCCTGGTAGGGCTCATGAGTGGTCATCATTTGATGCCATTGAATGGAAATCATAAAGGTAGGGGAGGTGGAAGGTAGTAAGTAGTCAAAATGGGCTCAGGTAATTGATGCCATTGGGAGGTCCTTAGCATTGAAGGGCACAATCTAGACTTTTTTGTAAGGGGATAACATGGCTGTTATCGTTTTTGCAAAAGCAGTGTCAGGATGACCAGTGATGAACTGGGCCAGTTATGTCTAAAGAAAGAGGACAAAGGCCCCAAGTCATCTTGTACCACTGAAAGAGGCAGAAGAGGTAGTGAGATTCTTGGTGAATATTGTCAGAACTGGCTGATGGTTTATATGTAAACTATAACACTAAAAGATCACAAATAGCCCAAGCAACACTAAGAAGAAAGAATATAAAAGGTACCATAATACCTGATCTCAAATGATATTGCAGATCAATGGTGACAAAGCCAGTATGGTACAGGTACCAAAACAGACATATAGACAAATGGAGTAGAACAGAGGACCCAGAACTAAACTCATACCATGCTGGCTACCTAATCACTGACACACTAGCTAAACATTCAGTGGGAAAAGAAAGCCTGTTCAACAAATGGTGCTGACAAAACTGGATATCCACCTGCAGAAGAATGAAATTAGATCTGTGTATTTCATCACATACACTAATCAATTGAAAGTGGATCAAAGACCTTGATCTAAAACCTGAAACTGCTAGAGGGAAATTGGATAGAGAGCACACTCCACGATAAAGGCACAGGCAGGAACTTTCTGTACAGTATTCCAATAGCACAGTAAATAGCCCCAAGAATTAACAAGTGGCACTACACTAAATTAAAAGGTTTCTTCACAGCAAAAACAAAAACCTACCTCCCCCCCACAAAAAAAAAATCAGCAAAGCAGGCAGTCTACATTATGGGAGAAAAATATTTGCTAGTTATACCTCAGACAGGAGGCTAATACCTAAAATTTATAAAGAATGGGAAAAAATTAACCACTAAAAATTCAGGTCTGGAGAGATAGCTTAGCAATTAAGGTGCTTGCTTTCAAAGCCAAAGGACCCAGGTTCAACTCCTCAGTACCCACGTAACCCAGATGGACAAGGTGGCACATGAGTTGAGTTTGTTTGCAGTGGCTGGAGGCCCTCACATGCCCATTCTTTCTCCTTCTTCTCCTCTCTTTCCCTCTCTCTGCCTCTTCTCTTAAATAAATAAACTAAAACATATTTTTTTTAGAAACTAAAACTACAATTCACCAAATGTGCTAATGAAATGAACAGATAGTTCACAAAAGAAGAAACATTAATGGCAAGTAAGCCTTTTTACGTGTTCAATATCCTTTGCTTTCAGAGAAATGCAAATTAAAACTGCTTTAAGATACCATTTATTCAAATCAAAATGGTTGTTGTCAAGAAAACAGAGTATAAATGATGGTGAGGGTGTGGGGAAAGGAGGACTGATTCAGTGCTGGTGGGAGTGTAAACTAGTATAGTCATTATGAAAACTTGGAACAAGGACTCCCATATGACCCAGATATACAACTCCTGGACATACACTCACCCTAAGGACTCCACACTTCACTTGCATATCCATGTTTACTGCTGCTCTATTTATAATAGCTAAGAAACAGAAGCAGCCTAGATGACTGTCAACAGATGAATGGATATTGAAAGTGTGGTACATATGCTCAATGGGATTTTACTCAGCAGTACAGAAATATTAAATTATGAAATTTACAGGAAAGTAGATGAATATGAAAAGAATTATATTATGTGAAGTCACCCAAACTCAGAAAGAACAAGGAATTTTGTTCTTTCTGATATGCAGAACCCAGCTTGTAATATCAATACGTATGTATAGGAAGGGGAGTAAACATGGGTGAAAACTTACAAAGTTGAAATAGTGTCCAAGAACTGGTATATAAAAGAGTGACTAGGAAGGGGGATGAGGTAGAAGAAGGGCAAAAGTCCACACACACATCATGCAAATGGAAGGGGCAGGACACGGGAAGAGAAGCGTATTGGGGAGAAGATGATGGAAGGAAAATCAACTAAGACAACTTGTATTTGACAAAATCAGGATGGTGCCTGAACTAAGTATGCTAATTAAAAAAAAAATAAAACAAAGCGCAGCACAGTGACAAAGGTAGCACGACTGATGACTCTAAAGAAATGACTATCATCTAGGGAGGGAGTCTTCCTGGGAAGACTGAGTTGCTAGGTACTAAGAATGGGATGAATGCAGAAGAAGAAGGCTGACAGGGGAGGTTAAGGGGAACTCTCTTTGACAGTTCAACTTTGGGAACTTCATCACAAACCCAAATGTTGAGGAAAAAAGTAGGATATAGATAGAATTTTAGAGTTCAGGAGACAGACTTGAGCTATATATAGGTGTACACATAGAAGAGCCTAGGTGTGGATGGCACTGGAAGCCAGTCAACTGGATGAGATGACTTAGGAAAGAGTGGTGAAGGAAACAGGAGATCTGAGATAGAACCCTGAGCACCTCATAATTTCTAGCCTGACAGTACTTCAGAAACATTGGGCCTCCTAGACAAAATTGACTAAGCCTGTCACCTCAACTTCATAGATTCTGATTTAGTCTGAGACCCAGGTTTCAGTGTCATTTTAGAACCAATCAGATGAATCCCATGTATAGGAGAATTAAGAAACTAGTTTGGAAGTGGGCAAAAGGATGTGTGAGCAAAGGAGACAGAGATAGTGTGGTCACTGAGATAAGAAGGAAATAAGAGAGATGTGTTACAAATTTCAACCAAAAAGTTGCTTTAAGAACATTTGGTCTCCACATGATATATATGAAGTTACTATAGCATCAGACCTCTGTAATGTTAGTTAATAATTCTTAACATATGGTATTTTTAATTAAAAAGTTGAAAATCTTCTGAGAAAAGAAATCACCCCAAAGAGGACCATCTGTTGGGTACCTCAGCCCCTGGAATAGTGTGAGATTTTAAACTGAAGGATAAAATGAATGACAATTGAGTTCATATTTTATTTTATTTTTTTAATTTTTGTTTATTTATTTATTTGAGAGCTATAGACAGAAAGAGAGAGAGAGAGAGAGAGAGAGAGAGAGAGAGAGAGAGAGAGAGAGAGAGCACGCCAGGGCATCCAGCCACTGTGAACGAACTCCAGATGCATGAGCCCCCTTGTGCATCTGGTTAACGTGGGTCCTGGGGAATCCAGCCTCGAACAGGGGTCCTTAGGCTTCACAGGCAAGTGCTTAAATGCTAAGCCATCTCTCCAGCCCTAAGTTCATATTTTAAAAGTTACTTGCCCTAATATTCTAGTTTATGAAATCATTTCAAAGGTCTATCAAGTCTTCTTCAGAGCATCTATTGAGTTCTTCATTTCAATGGCTATTTTTTTAAGCTTATTATCAGCTGGCTGTTTTATGTGTCAGATTCCCACTTTGTCTTGTTTGTTTGTCTTTTCCAGATTCCTGTGAGTGGCATTCTATTTACTTATTTGCTCTGTTCCATAGTTCTTCTTCCTGTGTTCTATTTGTTAAAGCTCTGCTTTTCCAATAGCCAGTAGTTTTATGGAGAGGTGAAGGCCCTGGTTTCTCCTTCAGTAGAGTTGGGGGTTGGGTCAAGGCTCTTATGGGTGGTTATTTCTGAGGCTACAGTCCGGTACACATCATCTCTATTCTCCCCCCTCTTCCTAAGTCCTCACAAGCAGGGAAGGTAGCAGGATTTCTGCTTTAGTTCTTTCCGTTATCCAGGGATCAACGTGCATTGCCTAGGGAAAAGGGCAGCAAGGAGGGCAGTGAGGATCAGGTCACGCAGTCCTTTCGCTTTCTGTTACTGGCTCTTTTTTTTTTTTTAATTTTTATTTATTTATTTGAGAGCGACAGACACAGAGAGAAAGACAGATAGAGGGAGAGAAAGAGAATGGGCGCGCCAGGGCTTCCAGCCTCTGCAAACGGACTCCAGATGCGTGCGCCCCCTTGTGCATCTGGCTAACGTGGGACCTGGGGAACCGAGCCTCGAACCGGGGTCCTTAGGCTTCACAGGCAAGCGCTTAACCACTAAGCCATCTCTCCAGCCCTGTTGCTGGCTCTTTGACCCACACGTTTGGATGTCTGCTTTAATCCTACGTCAGTAGCCTATGCTGTGGTCAAAATGCTGCCTCAATGAGTGAGACCGTGGTTAGTCCTCACTCTAAAACAACGTGAGAGGAGAACAGGGCACAGGCAGAATGCTTCCTGTTGCCTCCCCCCTCCTCTCCCATTCTGTTATTCCTGGCGTTCTCCCCAGGAGTCCACACAATAGTTTAGCATCACCCACCTCCAAAGCCCTAAGAAATGATCGTTGTCTTAGATGCCATGTTCAGGCTGGATTTGAGAGGAATATTGTATCCCATCTGTGCACTTTATTTCTCCATTATCAATACTGAAGGTATTTAAGCCTCCCTACATTTTCTTTAAGATGCACTACAAAGTGTAAATCACTTATTCAGGCATACAGACTGTTTCTATCCTGCTTTTGTACCTTCCCTGCTTGATGCCCCATTTCTCTGTCCCAGATCCTCTGCTATACTAATATGGAGTCTTTTTTTTTTTTTTATCTTATTTTATGTTTTTTGAGGTAGGGTCTAGCTCTAGCCAAGGCTGACATGGAATTTGCTATGTAGTCTCAGGGTGCCCTTGAAGTCACAGAGATCCTCCTACCTCCTCCTCCCAGAATGCTGGGATTAAAGGGATGCACCCCAATGCCAGGTAACAAAGCCTTTTATAGTTCTCAGGACATAAAGGTACTTGGATTTCTCTATGTTGATCATGTTTAGTGGTCCCATTGCTACTAAAACCTTCCTCCTTTCTCTACAAAATTCCTATAAAATATTTAATTTTTCTTCTAGCACCACCACAAGACCTGAATAATTTTGGCCATTTATTTAATTTAGTAACAACTACATACCCAATGCCAGAGTTCACAATAAGCCATCAACAATGACAACAGTAGTTAGTGAGGAAGCCAGCTCAGTAACTGATATAAAGCTCTAACAAGACAGGTTAGATAAACAAGTAATAAGGTGTGTGGGCCTTTCATTTGATCCATTTAGTGGTGGAGCAGTACAGAAAGAAGGAGGTCAGAAAGCCTTTCTGCTCAAGTTGCAATGGGTAAAGAGTTAGCTGGGCAGAAGAGATCAAGAACATGCTCACTGAAAAGTGAATACTCTTATTTATATATAGATATTTTCCTCATCAAGAAAGTATCTAAGGAATTAAAAGTGTGTATTTTGGTTGGAAAGAATAGCAAGAAGCTACATCCTGTCATAGGTACTGTCCTACTAGACATGAAGCTATGTTGCCCGAAGTCCTACTAAATGGCCATGACAGAGAGTGAATTATTAATTATTATTGTTTCTTTGTTGCTTGAGGTAGGGTCTCACTGTAGCCCAGGCTGACCTGGAATTCACTATGTGAATTCACTATCTCATAGTGGCCTTGAACTCACTGTGATCCTCCTACCTCTGCTCCTGAGTTCAGGGATTAAAGGTATGAGCCATTATGCCTGGCTATTAACTTTATTTTGATGTGCACAGAAAGAATTGTGGATTTATAGTGACTATCAGACCAAAAGTAGGCTGCTGCTTTTAGCACAAGTAAATGCTATGATGAATTAGAATGGCTGTGGAGAAAGTTCTTATTTCCTAAGTAGACGTATAATCATCTTCATATTTACTATTCATCATTTAATTATTAGCTTACGTATGCCTCAAAATGACATATTAACTTTTTGTGTATTAGATTTCAGTGTCTGGTGTGCAATCAATTCTTAATAAATAACTGTAGATGAATGAGAACTATCTAGGTAGTAAATTTGCCAGAACTGATTGAGAAGATGGTGACTCTGAAGGTAAAACCATCCAATTAGGAACCAGCACTCTGCAGTTGTCATAGATGATGGAGGCATTCTGGCCTTTGGAAAGAATGATAGAATTTTATCTATGGTAAGAGGATAGTAACGGAAGTGTGAATCCTAGCTTTGGGTAGATTTCAGGTTTGGTAGTGTCAAGAGGAGGAATTTTCTGTCTTCGCTTCTACTTTCTCACTGAAATATGAGAAAAGGGCATCTGATTTGAGATGGTGTGGGCTATAGGCTCTTTGAGGTGAGAGAAGATGTTGAGGCCACAGTCAAAAAGGGGAGAGGAGAGCATTTCCACTGGAAATTGTTGGAGCTCCATGCATTGTGTTCATCATGTTTGAAAAGTTTAAAATCTAAATGCTTGTTGGTTTCTAGTATTACAAAAAAATTAAATACAAATTCTATTGTGATATTAGATTCATAAAACCAAAAACTATCAAATTCAGGGGCCACACATGTACTTCTGAACTTCTTTTCAGCTTCCCTTTTCCACAGCAAGGTGGGTCTTTTTTTCTTCGCTACAAATAATATACTCTCTTGTAGAGTATATAGGGTTTAGTATTCCTTTGACTTTCTTGATTCTTTATTTTACAACTCAGTAACTGTTATTTCCACTTAAATTCTGTACCAAATGCCAATCTTCCCTATCCAGGTTATGATTCCAATTCAGAGGGGACTAGTATCCAGCTTGGATAAGAAGTTTAGATTCTGGGAAGGAAGATGTGTGGGGTTTGCCTTTGTAGGAAGCTAGTAATTGTGGATAAGTAATTCTATGAAAATTCATTTATATTTAGTCATAAAAGCACTACAGATACAGTACTTTCCTTTCACAGTAGTGGTTCTCAACATGAAACCATACTTGCTTTCCTGCATAACCTTACAAAACTTCAGGTACATAGGTTAATTCTTTAGAAATTCTGTTCAATAGACTGATGTTTTCAAAAGCCCACAGGTGGATCAAATATGCACTTTAACTTTATGACTACTTTTATCCAGTAAAAGCAACCAGGGCTTCTAGGAGAAATGAATGATTTCAATGCTAAGACATAAAAAGTATAATGTAAGCCTCAAACCCTGTGTAATGCTAGAAAGCAAATAGATGTGGCACAAATAGATGTGATACAAACTTCTCAGAAAAATCTAGGTGAGCAACATGGAAGGATGAATAGCCAGTACTGAAACAATTTGACCAATATAAAAATGATGGTATGTAATTCAACCTAGGAGTGAAAGACTTCTCCAGGAGTCCTACCAATATAAATAAATAAGTGAAAGGAAGATAATAACAGCTCTTCCTCACAGAATTTAAGTCAATGTATTCAGAAGGAAAAAAGGAAATTAAAAGTCACCACTAAGCAAACATCCTAAATATAGAATGTATATGTGTGTGTGTGTGTGTGTGTGTGTGTGTGTGTGTGTGTGTAATGAAAATGGGATTTTTATAGTATTAAAAGTATCTGAATGGTTTGCCTGTCTACAACAAATATGAAAACAGCAGATTTATGGTGGACTAGCATAGTTCATAGCAACTTGATGAAGTGATTCCCAAGATAATTTACCAACCTTTTGCAACGCTTGATATAATGCATTAAGACAAACTTTATTTTTATCTATTTATATGTGTGTGTGTTCATGCTTGTGCTATGTAATTTACCACTGCAAATGAATAGTGTTTGGCTTTGCATGTGTGGCTGGAAAATTGAATTCTGGCCAGCAGGCTTTGTAAACAAGTGCCTATAATCACTGTGTCCTCTCCCCAGCCCCAAGAACAAATACTTAATTTTTTTCTTGCTGGACATAATTCCTTGTGTTAACAACAACAACAACAAAATAGATGGTCCTCTAGTACTATTATATTTGCTTTTGCTTCCTGGGATGGGCACACACACACACACACACACACACACACACTTCTACTCATTTTCCTATGGTTAATGCCCATTTTTTGGTTCTCTTCTTCCCAGATTTTTAACATGTTCTCTAACTACCCAATATGCAGACATTTATTTTTGTATAATTTCATTCTCATCACTAATCTGTATCAGTTAACTTGTAGTTGCTAGGACAAAAAAATACCTGAGCTTATGCTAGGAAAGGGGTTTATTTTGGCTTACAGATCCAGAGGATGGAGTCTCCCGTGGAGAGGAAAACATGGCAGGAGCAGGAAGTCACTGTCTGGTCATTACATCTGTAGGAAGGAGTATTGAAAGAGACAGAATGTGCAGCTGCCCTGTAAACCTCAAGGTCTATCCCAGTGACACACTTCCTCCAGGAAGGACCCACCTCCCAAAGGTTCCACAACCTTCAAGAACAGTGCCACCAGCCGAGGAATAAGAAACCAAACACATGGGTTTATGAGGCACACTTCATTCAACTGTCACACCATCACAGTGAGAATCCCATTCTGTGTCTGCATGCTTATTGCCTGTGCTCTCTGCTCCCTGACAGCAAGCTTGGCAGGTTGATGAAACGCATACAGAAAACAGGAAAAAAAAAAATTAAAGAGTGAGAATGAAGGAGGGAATGAACATATTAAAAAGTCCTGTTTCTGAAACAGAAATCCAAGGCATATTATGAAATCTGCTATGTTAAACACACAGGTTTGAATCATGTCTGATTTTACAAGTTGTTTTCTTTGAGTTCTCATTACTGGATATACAAAGTAAAAATTTCAACTTATAAGCAAATCAAACTATTTCATGGTAGGGTATGCATATGTGAAACAATGTGAGTATGAGGCTGTGTCTTTGTGAGCCTTTGTAATCTCCTCCAGGGGGATCATGGTAGACACTAGGTTCTCTCAACTCACAGTGCAGAAAATTAGAGGCCACTGAAAGTTTAACACCAAAAGTGATGTATACCATGTCCTCCATGGATCAGGGAATGTTGTGGAATAGGGGCAGAAGGAATGTTAGAGCCAGAGCCACAGGGAGGGAAGGAGTATACTGAGGCAATGCTTTTCTCCCCCAACCCCTACCAAAGGCTGACTGGTGTATTCATGACCCCACAATGAATACTGATAACCCCCTAAGGAGGGCCCTCAGTAGAATGGGAACAGGAGAGAGGTAACATAAGTGTAAAACCTCATGGGAATATGACCAATTTGCAATATGTTCATATATTAAATTTCTTAATAATAATATTAACATTTTTCCATGTGTTGTTGGTACTGATGGAGAGAATATTATTATTTTAACTGTAGAATTGGTATTCTAGTTCTTATTCTGTAAGGATTTAATGAATTTCTGGAGCAACACTTAACTGTTATGAGTTTGCTTTTCTTATCAGTCCCAGAGATGGAAAATGGGCTCCATCTGAAGACAGGGCTGGGCTGAGAAGGTTAAGAGCCTTGTATTGTCTCAGTTCCATACAAGACTGTAATTAGGGATTCCTGCCTGTGTACATAAGAGTAAATAGATACCCATACCAGCCATGCTATTTCCATCACACTTTAAAAATTTCTGTTAATTACATAATTCCACTCCTGTGAAGTTGCTACTGTGTATGTGTACCATATATACACACCCAGGCATTAATACATGAAGTCATTGTTCCCAAAGCCCCTAACACTTTGAGAGATTGGCTTTGCCTGGCTTTACTCCAAACTGCTGATATTTCACACTATAAATATGATCCTGTTGATAAACTAGAACGCATATATTTTTTTTCCAAAGTTTAAATGGCTATGCTTATTAAACTGCAGGGTGATAATATTTTTATTGTAAAATCCAAGTAGTTGATATTGTTGATAGAGCTTATCAATCAGTCCCGAAGGCTTAACAATATCCTTGGAGTTGTTAGCAATTGATTGAAAACCATCACACAAGCATGGCATAGTGGACCACAATGAAAAATAGGGAAAGTTCAAAGTGGGAATTAATAGTTAGCAATAGTGTAAGTAATTCTAACAATGATGGATCGCAGCGCCACCTGCTGGCCAAAAGCATAGTCTTTTTTACTGTTTGACAAATGTTGCCCCTCCCTGGAGCCTTTTCTTACATTTTACCTATTAGGTATGATTTATTCAGACAAAATTTCTTCTCCAGTGAGTTAGTAGAAAATCAAGCTAGTAGGTCATCAGTGAATTCTTATTATAAAAGATACAATATTAAGCTTGCATAGGAATCCTCTTTTTTTTCCCTATCTTACACGGCAGGAAGAAGGTCACTGTTCTGTGAGTTAGAAAATGGACTGACAAGACACAGTCAGGTTCAGTTACTTTAACTTGCTATGGGTCCGTTTTAGCAGTGAAGTTTACTATTGTTTCTTAGACAAATCTAGAATAACCCAGAGTGCAGTGGGCCTATCACAAATGTTTGCTAGCTTCCCAGTACCACATAATGTGGCTGTGGTTTGAAGTTCATTATTTTTAGAGCATGACTGCTTCTCTTGCTTATTAGTAACTGCAGGTGTGGCCCATCGTTTATCTCTCTTTGTAAGGCTTACTGCAAAGAGACTTACTTAGTACTGGGTACTAAGTTAAATTATTAAACAACTGACGATATTATTTTGAACTGGACACTCACCTCTCTTATTAGAAAAAAAAATATTCACTCACTTAAAAATAATGGGCAGCTGAATACTTGGCCTATCTTTTATTTTAATTTTCTTTATGAGTATAATGATGTTTATTTGAGACAATAAAGCACCTAAAAGAATGAATAATTTTTGTATTTCTCCCCAGATCACAAAACTCATGGACACTAAGCAATTCAGGCTAGTATAGGTACTGATTTGTGAAGGGGGGGAGGGGAAGGGGGTGGGGGAAGGGAGGGGGGATTAGCAGCCAAAGGTAGTAACTTCAAAGGAGTTATTTTCATTTTATAATTCTCCAAAATTTTGGAAGACCATAATATAGTTGGGTTCTCAAAATTTAATGAACTTGTTAGCTTCACTGAAAATCTAAAAAATTTACTAAAAGGAACGGTTTGAAAGGATTTGAATTCAGACTGATTTCAGGGATGCTTAATTTCTTTCTTCTCTTCCTTCTGGTGTGCTTGGCAGAAATGGAGAATCCATTAGTGGTTCGCAGGGATGGGTTTCATCCTGATGCTCTGGAATCAAAAGTTCATATGAGGGAAGATCACCTCCTTCCTTTTTCTGCATTCAGCCACCCCACAGGTTTTCTTTCTTTTCTTTTGTAATTCATTTAAAATACATTTCTCTCTCATTTTGGTAATTTCCAAAATAGTTTAAAAATCCTATTAGTGGCACATGATTATCTTGATGGAAAATATTAGAATATAATCATCAAATTCTGAATAATGCTCTTGTCCATAAAGGAAAGTATTATGGACAAGAACTGCAAGATATTATGTAAATTACAAATAAGTTATTATGTTGAAAATATGGGCTCATAGTGATAACTGAGTAGAAATCACTTTTAAATTGCACATTTTATTAGCAGATTTTTATTATATGCAGTATAGCTACAAAATTTTCTTTTTGATACAACAGATGTATTCATCTTATTTTCTCCTTAGTGCTTTAAAAGGAGGACAGAGATAGCTGGGAAATACACCTAGCATCATCAGATGCAATCTGTTTGTGTTATATTTGGTATATGTTGGAAGAACCTCATGAAGGAAATCCAAGCTTTTTTGGTGTTGGTGGTGTTCTGTTTTGATTTTAGTAGTCTTTTATACACAATAATACTATGCAAACTGGATAAGTACTACATATTTCCATAATAGAAAGGTTGTATCATGAGGTTTAAATTACTTGCCCAAGTTTTTAGTCCAAGGACATTAACTACCTCTTTTAAAAACTATTTTAGTTCAGTTATAGTTTCATAGCTCAATTAAGAGTAATGCATAGAGAGAGCTCACATTCCTTTTCCTACCCCACAGTCATAGCCTTCCTCATTGTCACCTCTGGCCAAGGGCTGAACCTGCATTATTATCACCAGGGCCCATACTTTACTCAAATGGAGGTTCATGACTGATACAATACATTATGTGGATATTTTCTTCCTTGAACCATGCCATAAAAATGTACGTGTATCAAAGCTTGTCTTCTCCTAATTGGATCCCAGTTGTTTCCTAATGCTTTCTCTTTGTGATTTCATAAGCAAGCACCAAGATGGCCTCGACCTAGCAAGTCTGTCCACAAAAGTTAAAGAATACCAAGAAATATGCTTCCCACCATTGTTTGCTAGTGTATCCCCATTCCTATACATTCCTGTATAAGGTAATGGTTTATTGGTTGGTTTTGGTCCTCGGAATTCTGACTATGGCTTGAAACAACAGTGGGGTCTTCGGAGGAAGTGTCACATCATCAGGTGACTCAATTTTTGGAAACTGTTCCATATCTAATTATTACTAAATTGTAAAAGAACATCATGCTGCTGTCATGTGTTAGGAACAGAACAGTAGTGATGAAGAAAACAGCTGTTAGAGAGCAGCAAAAGGCACTATAAGCCTGGAGAATGCATGTCCTTCCAGGAGGCTTTCTTCCTTGAAGCTTTCGCCTTGGCCTGGCGAACAGGTCACACAGACTCCCCTGGAGTTAGCATGGCACAAAAAGCTTTGGAGCTTCATGAGATCCTATTGGCTGAGTGTTTGTTTAATTTCCTTGGCTCCTGGGGTTTTAATCAGGGAGTCTTTTCCAAGTCCTATATCTTGGAGAGTGCCTCCTATTTTTTCTTCCAGTAGTGGAAGAGTTTCAGGTCTTATATTGAGTTCTTTAATCCATTTGGACTTGATTTTTGTGTATGGAAAAATGAGTGGGTCTAATTTCATTTTTCTACATATGGTCATCCAATTTGTCCAACACCATTTGTTGAAGATGCTATCTTTTCTTCAGTCTACATTATTGGCACATTAATCAAAGATCAGGTAACTGTAGTTACTTGACCTAAGGTCTGTGTTTTCAATTCTTTTCCCTTGGTCCATGTTTCTGTTTTTATTCCAGCACCATGCTGTTTTGTCACTATGGCTTTGTAATATATCTTTAGATCAGATATGGTGATACCACCAGAAGTTTTTATTTATTTTTTAATTTTTAATTTTTTTTGCTGAGGACATGTTTGTATATCTGAGGCCTGTTGCCATTTTTCCATATGAATTTTGAGACCATTTTTTCAATCTATGTGAAGAATGATGCTGGTAGTTTTATTGGTATTGCATCAAATCTGTATATTGCTTTTGATAGAATTTCAATTTTCACAATACAAATTCTACCTATCCAGGAGCATGGGAGGTATATCCATCTTCTCAAGTCCTCCTCTATTTCCTTCTTGAGTGTTTTTAAGTTTTCATCATATAGATCTTTCACATCCTTGGTTAATGTTATTCCAAGGTATTTATTTATTTGTTGTAGCTATTGAACATGGGACATTCTCAATGAATTCTTTTTCTGTATACTTGTATTTTGCATATAGAAAAGATACTGATTTTTGTGCTCTGATTTTGTATCCTGCCACTTTGATGAAGGAATGTATCACCTTGAGAAGTTTTGAGATGGATACTTTTGGGTCACTTGTATATAGGATCATGTAATCTGCAAATAGGGCTAACTTGACTTCTTCCTTTCCAATTTGAATCCCTTTTATTTCTTTCTCCTGTCTTATTGCTTGTGCTAGGATTTCTAGTAGTATGTTGAAGAGCAGCGATGAGAGTGGGTACTCCTCCTTTTTTCCTGAGCTTAGTGGGAACTCCTTTAGTTTTGCCCATTAAGTATTTTTTTAATGTTTTATTTGTTTGTTTACAGAGAGAGAGAAAGAGAGGCAAAGAGAGAGAGGGAGAGAGAGAGGGGGAAAATGGATGCACCAGAGCCTCCAGCCACTACAACAAAACACTAGATGCCTGCATAACCTTGTGCATCTGGCTAATGTGGGTCTTGAGGAATCGAACCTGGGTCCTTTGGCTTTGCAGGCAAATGCCTTAACTACTAAGCCATCCCTCCAGCCCTCCATTAAGTATTATTTGGGCTTTAGGAGCTTTATATCTAGCCTTAATTGTTTTGAGATATGAACCCTCCATGCCTATTCTTTCCAGTTCTGATCATGAAGTGGTGTTATATTTTGTCAAAGGCCATCTCTGATAAATTGAGATGATCATGTAGTTATTATGGTTCAGTTTATTCATGTGGTATATTATCTTGACTGATTTCTGTATGTTAAGCCATCCTTGCATCCCTGGGATGAAGCCTACTTGATCAAGGTCAATAATGCTCTGAATGCGTTGTGAATTTGGTTTGCAAGAATTTGGTTCAGGATCTTTGCATCTAAGTTCACTAGGGATATAGGCCTATAATATTCTTTCTTTGTTGTATCTCTGTCTGATTTTTCTATTAAGATGATGCTAGCTTCATAAAAAGAGTTGGAGATGATTCCCTGGTCTCCAATTATGTGGAAAAGTTTGATTAAAACTAGTTTCAGTACATCAATTAAGGTTTGATAAAATTCATCTGAGAAGCCACCCAGTCCTAGGCTTTTCTTTTTGGGGTGGTTTTTGATTACATTTTCAATCTCCATGGATGTGAAAAGTTTGTTTAGGAGACTAATCTGCTCTGAGTTTCGTTTTGGTAGATGGTATGTGTATAGGAATTCATCCATTTCTTGGAGATTATTTAATTTTGTGGAGTAGAGATTTTGGAAGTATTCCCTGATGATTCTTCCAGTTTCACTGATGTCTGTTGTGATTTCTCCTCTTTCATTTCTGACACTTCTCTCTTTTTTTTTTTTTTTATTGATCAATTTGGCCATGGGTTTGTCAATCTTTATTCGTTTTTCAAAGAATGTGATCATTGTTCATTGATTTTTAAAATTCTTTTCTTAGTTTCTAGTTCATTAATTTCTTGATTCTTTCTGTCTGGAGCTCTTTGGGTTGGATAATTCTTGTTTTTGCAGAGCCTTTAGGTGGAAAGTTAGGTTATTGATTTAGGATCTCTCTGTCTTTGTAATGAAGGCATTTAGAGCTATGAAATTTCCCCTTAGGACTGCCTTCATTGTGTCCCATAAGTTTTGTTGTATTTTCATTATCTTTGACTTCTAGGAATGGTACAATTTTATTTTTCTATTTCTTACATTACCCATTCATTGTTTAAAAGTGTATTGTTTAGTCTCCCAAAGCAGGCAGAGTTCTTGGTGTGTCTCTTGTTGTTAAGTTCTAGCTTTAATTGTGATCTAACATGATGCAGGAATTTACTTCAATTTTCCTGAATTTATGAAGGCATATTTTCTGGCCTAATACATGGTCAATTTTGGAGAATGTTTCATGGGCTGCTAAGAAGAGTGTGTATTCTGTAGAGTTGGGGTGGAAAGTGCTATAGATATCCATTAGGTTTAGTTGATCTATGATGTTGTTGAGCTCTATTATCTCCCTGTTGATTTTCTGCTTGGATTATCTGCCTATTGATGATAGTGGAGTATTGAAGTTTCCAACTATGGTGTTGGTGTTTATTTCTGTTTTGCAAATAAGTGCCTTTATCTGATAACTCTCTTCCTACCCCCTAGTATTTGTCTTCCTGACTTATTTCAGTAGCATATATATATACATGTATGTATGTATATATATATATACATACATACATATATATATATATATATATATATATATATATATATATATATATATAGTGTATTTAGATCATATTTGCCTCATTAGCTTCTCTTGACTGCCTCCTCTTCAAATTAACCCTCCAGATACCAGCAACACCTCAGGGAAGGATAGGCGTCATAAGTTCTTCCACCATCCCAATGCAGAATGTTAATGGTTCCAATCTTGTGCAGGGAAAGACAACTACTGTGAGTTCATGATTGTAAAAACCATGTCATAGCTCTTTCTCTTGTAGAAGTGGAGAGTATTGTTATTTTTTCAGCCTGGCTCTTATCTTTTACCAGGCAGCACAAAGGCAGCTTCTAATCCTCCATCTTAATTAGATATCTTCAAAAGCCAACACTAATTTGTGTGTGTGTGTGTATGTGTGTGTGTGTCCATATTTCACCATCCCCAAAATATCATATACAGTTTTTCCTCAGTATCTGTAGCTGGGTTTATTCTAGGATCCTGGCCACCATAAATAACAGGATTTAGAGTTCTGGAGTTCCATGTATTAAATGGCACATTATATTTAGTTTATGTGTATTCTTCCTTATTCCTTAAATCATTTCTAGATTATTACTTAGTACCATGTATATTCTCTCTTAATAGTTATAATATACACTCGGGAGGCAGAGGTAGGAGGATTGCCATGACTTCAAGGCCACCCTGAGATGACAGAGTTAATTCCAGGTCAGCCTGGACCAGAGTGAGACCCTACCTCAAAAAACCAAAAAAAAAAAAATAGTTATAGTATATTACCTAGAGAATAATGGGAATAGTATCTTCACATGATCAGTGCAGATGCAACTTATTTTTCCAGCTTTTTTCTTTGTGGCTGATTGTAACATAAGTCAGAAGATAATGTCACCATATTAAATTGCTGTTTTCATTTAGTAACATACATTTAAGTCTCCTCCATGTCTTTTCCTAGTTTAATAACTTATTTCTGTTTAGTGCTGGGTAATATTCTGTTACATGTATATTCTAGTTTATCCCTTCACTCTTGAAGAATATCTTGGTTGATTTTGTTTGGGTATTTGTGAATAAAGCTTTTGTAAATAACCATGTGTAGGTTTTTGTATAGATGCACATTTTTGATGCCACTGAATAAATAGTAAGAAGCAGAGTATTAAACTGTATAGTCAGAGTATGTTCATTTGCTAAAATAAACAAGCCACCAAGTTGCCTTCCAAAAGAACTATGACATTTTTCATAAGAGGTCTCGTTGCTCCAATAGTGATGCCAGGGTTCTAGACTTCAGGATTAATAGACATGTAGTAGCATGTCATTGTGTTGTAATTTGCATCTCCCTGGTGATATTATAGAGGCAATGCTTCATGTGCTTATGTATTATCTGTGTATCTTCCTCACTTTGACATCTGTTAATGCTTTTCATCTATTTTTGAAAAATGAGTTGTTTGATATTAATAATTTGTTTCCTCTCATTATTCTTACTTTTCCTCAAGGATTACTGATTTTTATTGATCTTTAATAAAAACCAACTTTTGGTTTCATTGATTTTTTTTTTCACATTGACTTCTTGTGTTTAGTTTCATTGATTTCCACTCCAATTTTATATTTCTTCTACTTAGTTTGGATTTTATTCCTAGAGTAGAAGCTTAGGATATTGATCATAGGTGTTTCTTTTTAATTTTCTAATATATGTAATCAATGCTGTAAATTTCCCTCTAAGCATTACTTTCAATATATCCTACAAGTTTTGATTATTTGTATATTTATTTTTTATTTAGTTCTCAATATTTAGAACTTCTTCTTAAGATTTATTTTTAACCTATGTATTATATAGAAATGTGTTTAACCTCCAAATATTTTATATCTGTCTGATTTGTAGTTTAGTTCTAATGTGGTATATTAGAAAACATTATGAAATTTCTATTCTTTAAGTGTTTAGTGTGTTTTCAGGCTAAATGTTCCATGAAAGCTTGAGAATTTGTCCTCTGCTATTATTGGATGAAACAGATCACAGATGTTCACTAGTGTATTTTAGTGATGGTATCATTGAGTTTATAATTATATCTGTTGGAGTTCCTTTTGCTTGATGAGACAAACACCTAACCAGAAACAGCTTATAGGAGGAAAGGATTTATTTCAGGCTTATAGAAGGGAAGCATCATCATGGTGGAAGAAGCTATCTCACTTCCATAGATTCATAATAGAGAGACACCACCAATAGCCAGCGCAAACCAGCTCTGAACCACCATAGAGCTGGATTTATGATCTGCTCCTGAAAGGCCCAAAAATTCAGAAGCCCAGAAATACTATCACGCTCCAAAGGGAGCTTAAGCGGGCCCCTGCATACCTCAAACTCCAGGCTTTACTCTCTGTTGGAAGCAAGTAAAGAATCCCTCTTCTCATTATATCAGAGCCCGCTCCTAATATAAAACTAGGTAAAAAGGGCAGGAGATAGCCCTCAAGGATGGGAAATGAATAATAAAGTGAACCACTTATTTGGTTTCTGTAAATAGCCTGCACCATAAGCCCTAATAGCCTGCACTGTAAGCCTTAGTAGCCCACACCATAAGCCGTAGCAGCCTGCCTCAGACCACCAAGGTCATAGGAGACTGATACCACACTCTGCTACTCCCACCCAAGGACCTGTGCAAATGCTGACCACCAAGGTCATAAGAGACTGATTGGTCCACGAGGGGCTTGCACAAATTAAACTAATTAGCTTAGAAACTATGGAGTGGCACAAACTGACTGGCTTGCACCCCACGGGCTCCTGATGTTAAAAAAATGATTGGTCTAATGCACAGGCTTTGTTAGAAACCCTATAAAAACTGTCCTGTTCCTGCATTCGGGGCTCTGCAGTCCTCTACCCCTGCGTGGTGTACGACTGTAGGCCCCAGCACGCTTGGAATAAAAATCCTCTTGCTGTTTGCATCAAGACCCATTTGGGTACCAGCCAGAGACCTAAAATATTTGTCCCAACAAGGGGACACTGACAATCACTTCTCTACGGAGTGCCCCACCCCTGAGGACTGTTCCTAAAATGGTTCTTCACCCTGCTAAACTAAATAACTCCTTCCCTTGTGGAGGATTGCTGGCTTTGCCTCTGATCTGGGCCTCTCCGGCTAATTACAGTACAGTTGTCCATACGTCCTTAAAAAACTGCTCAGCCACCTTCCCCATCCCCATCCAGCTTTTCCCAATGTTTCCTCTGGGCATTTGGGCCCCACCTTCCCCTAATAATTCCAGTATAAATGTGAGATACATTCATCCTTCCTTCTGTACTTTTTTCTTTTTTTAATTTATTTTATTTGAGAGTGACAGACACAGAGAGAAAGACAGATAGAGGGAGAGAGAGAGAGAATGGGCGTGCCAGCGCTTCCAGCCTCTGCAAACGAACTCCAGACGCGTGCACCCCCTTGTGCATCTTGCTAACGTGGGACCTGGGGAACCGAGCCTCGAACCGGGGTCCTTAGGCTTCACAGGCAAGCGCTTAACCGCTAAGCCATCTCTCCAGCCCTCTTCTGTACTTTTAACACAACTGAGCCCAGTGCTCAATGCTGCCTGCCTTCTGGAATGGTTTGTGTTTGAGGAGGTGAGATGGCCTAAAACTTTCTGCCCTCCAATTGGACAGGCCTTTGTGCCCCAGCCACCTTAATCTCAGATGTAGATATCATTCCTGGAAGCTAGATTCCCTGGCTGAGGTAGTCCTACAGAACAGGAGAGGACTAGACCTACTAATGGCCAGAAAGGGAGGCATATGTTTGTTTTTACAGGAAAAATGCTGCTTTTATGCCAATAAATCAGGAATCATCCAGGACAAGATAAAGAGGGTCCAGGAAGACTTGGAGAGGAGGCGACAGGACCCCCAGGACAACCTGCTGCAGACGGGCTTACATGACTTCTTACCCTACCTTCTCCCTCTACTTGGACCCCTCCCCCTCCTTTTCTTTCCCCTCCTCCTTATCCTCACTGTTGGGCCTTGTGTAATTAACAAAATTACACAATTTATTCACCAGCGGCTAGAGGCAATAAAACTTCATCAGGTCGAAATACATTACCACAGGCTGGCAACTCAGGAATTAAGTTCCTCAGATGACCCACTGCCACTTCCTCTGCCCTCCATGTGACCAATGAAGAGTAAGATCCCCAGAGGGGAACAACCTAAGACAGGGGCCACAGTAACTAATGCTCTTACAAAAACAAAAGGGGGAGGTGTTGGGCTCTAAAAGGCCCAGGCGTGAGGCCTAGTGGAACTTCCTGAGCCTAGTTAATGTTTGGGGACCTGTCTCTGGCCAGCTAAGACTCAGCAAGATGCCTAATGGTTTCTGGCCTGCTACCTCCGCATGGCAATTATAATTACCATTTCAATAGTTTAAGTTTACTATTGGCCCTTACCTCTTCCCCCATCCTAAAATCCCTGCCTTCATCCCCAATATGATATAGGCAACTGCTCAGAGTAATAAAGTGAGTTATTTCTGCGAGCTTCTGCATTGAAAAGACTCCCAACTCACTGTGGTTTTTCTCCAGTGGCCAGGAGGGTCTGGGTCGTCTGATGCTCATCATCCTTCTTAACCCCTAGGGAGGAACCAGCAGGCCTGGTCCTTCTCTCAGCACTATCTACCTGACCCGGAAGGAGCCCTGCAAATGAAATCATTTAACAGGTGTGGGCCAAGCTAACAATCCTATGATCTATGTATTTAATTCTTTAAATTCATAAGACAAGGATCATTCATAAGACATTTAAGATCCATTAACTATATTGGTGTGATTGGCAAGAAGCCTCAAAACTCTTGTTAGAAGAGAGTGGAAATGGACACTGAGCAGAACCCATAATTCAGAATAGAGTCCAGAACTGAACAGAGATGTGGACACTGAGTTGGAAGACTATAGAGTTTAAGAACAATCCTATAGAAGCTGAAGGAAGACAGTGAGTTTTTGTTAATGACACCCAGACACACTTTATTGTTGAGTGCATGCTCTGTGCCAGGAACACTCAGGAGAAGCTGGAGAGTAGGTTTAAAATAATGCCATGTCTTTCCTGAGAGTGGCAAATATATATATTGTAGTTTGATAAGTACTTACATTAAAATTGCACACATCCTCTGCCTCCTTAAATAACTTCCTGTTTGTGCAAGCTAGGGAGGTGGGATGCTAGAGAAAGATTTCAGAAGAGGTAGCAGCTGAGCTGCCTAGCCCTCCCACTATTTTTCTATGCTCACATACCTTGGTTGGATAGGAATTGGGTGGCAATATTTAAGAAGTCTGTAACTTTGATTATTTAGGAAAATGAAATTAGAAAAACAGTGTAAGAAACTATCTCCCCACTGTAGGTCATTATCATGAACACATGCTAGTACTGGCTCATTGATATTCCTGAGGGGTATTACATTCTTGCAAATTGTTACAGATAACAGTGCTCACATTTAAATGAGAACTTTTAAATACCTTTCTCTATTTATAGCAGGGAAGGAAAGACTTTCTCCAGATCTGCTCCCTGGAGGCATTCATTAGGGGAAGTTTAATGAAGCAGGCAAACAGGTGCCTTTTATGTGCCTTTTATACAGGCTACAAGCTCTCACCATCTCTTCAGCTTCCAACTGGGAATGCACGTCATCTGCTGAGCTAATAGCTCACAGCAGGGTCCTTTAGTGTGCACCACATAAATATGCAGTTTTATCTTCTGCCTGGTGATCTATCATAAGCACAATGTACTGAAAAAAGTTGGGGAAAATATAAATACTGAAATGTATGATTTCTGGGTCATAAATCTAAAGAAGTTTGGCCCAGTGAGTTTTAAGTAAGACAATAATGAGTAGGGGTCTGGTACATGAATTATAAAACCCTTGCTTATTATTGTTAATAATTTCTCTAAATCCACACTGTAAAGGGAGAAATAATCCTATTGCTTTTTGTTTTCTTCCCTTGCCGAAAATTCAGATGTCTGTGGCAATGTAAGATATTTAAATCCATTCTTAGCAGTTTAATGATAGTGTAACTGTCCTGACAAGAGCAAAGATATTCTACAGATACCTGCACCCTCCCTTTGGCTATCAGATTACTGTAACAATGGCACCCCCAAATTGGGATTGCTTTAGCAGTCTTCTGTTGCATGGGAGTACATTTGACCAGAGCTATTTAGTAATGCACACCTCTTGTTTGATTGATTGAAATCTAAACATCATGTCAACACCTGGAAGATGGACTTGAGGGTATTGGTGGGAAGTAGAGGGGAGGTACCAGACCTGTTTATCTGTTCCCTCTTCCCAATGTGGGCATATTGAATAAATCTCCTTTCCCTGCTTTTCATTGTTACCTGTCTCTTTAATTGGCTGACTGAGGACAGGTGAGGAGGCCTGCTATGTTAGGACTGCCAGAACCCTGACAACTCCAGGAATAGTTGTGTAAATATTGCATAAAAGTCTATATTGCTTTCACTTGTCAGGAATTTAGCATTTTAATCACTTGGACACATGCAGACATGTCATTTCAGCACATTATTTCCTTCTAACTTCCAAAGACCAGAATCACTCATTTTGTTCCTGAAAGCTTAGTTAATAAGAGAAATGACCAAAATGATTATTGAATTTAGACAGGGACCTAGAATTGGGGTGAGATTTCTCAGTTTTTATTTAGAATTGACCTGAAAAACTTTCCAAAATAAGTTCTATTAGGATGCAAGAAGGCAGTGCTTTGTTTCACAGAATTCAATTTCTTTATCGTAGTGGGGATTGGGCAAGACTGAAGTATGCAATTGCTCTTAAATGAGAGGCAATTGCTCCCTCTTCAGAGGAAAGGAATGAATTCCTTAGTTAATTAAATCAATTACAATCATTTTAAGCTAAAGACAGAGAAATAAAGCTGTGGTAAATTGTAAACATTGAGGAACATCCATTTCAAATGTCTTTAGGGAAACATGGTAAGGAAGGGGCAGAAAGGAGTGCAGTGGAATAAAAATCAGATAGTTTTATATGTTAAACTTGAAATTTTGGGTCAGATCAGGAGACAAAAGAAAACCACAAGCAAACAAGCAAACAAAAAAGCCAAAACAGGTTGGATGTGTGAGCCTCTTTCTCTACAGGGTGTATTGCATCTCATAGATGGTGAGGTGGCTCTGTCTGATGACCTCCTGAGGAACTTAATTCCTTGAAGCTCCCTGTCTAGCAATTCCTAATATAAGGCTTTTATTCAGATTCAAGGCAACTTGGCACCCCAGCTATGACATTCATGTTGTACAAAGCAAAGTAAAAAACAAAAGTCAAGGGACAAAGGCTGGGTGCCAATTCCACACAGGTTTTTTTGTTTGTTTGTTTGTTAGATTTGTTTGTGTTTTTGTTTTATTTTTTAATTAATTAATTAATTAATTTTCATTATTAGATATGGACATATTTTGTATGTAAACATCACGTGTTGGTACCATTCTTTCCTTCTTCCCTACCCCCATTTCTGAAAAAGCATTCCTCATTGGGATTGCAGGTCAACCCCATGGGCATTGTGGGTTATGCACTGAGTGTGTGGGAGGGGAGGCAATATCTTTGTACAAAGTGTCCAAACTTTTGACTCTAACAATCTTTCTGCTCCGTCTTCCCCAAAATTCCCTGAGCCATGCTGGGAGTATTGAAAGTCTACTTCAGTGATGGGCACTTAGGAGCATCTGGATCTTTGGTTTAGTATGTCCTTAGTATCCTTCTCCATCACCCTTGTGCTGATATCAGCTTAAGTAAGAAAGCAACACACTTGCTCATTTCCCCAATTCCTCTGTGACTTCAGCTAGTCCTGGGGTGGAGAAAACTTGTCATTTATCTCCTAAGGTCCAGTTCCCATCAAAAAAAGAGAAGCAGATTCTCCACCAGAAAGTGAAGTGAAGTCAGTGCCAGTTAAATGGAATAAACATTATTAATTTAGAGAGAATTAAAAGGGTTTAGACATTCTTATAGTCTAAGGTTAGTTGGAGCTTGACAGTGGAAAGCAGAATCATTATTGGGATATGATGTTGACTTGTTTCCTAGTTCCAGACATGGTTTCCTTTCCACTGAGCAGATCTGTTAGCCAATCCAAAAGCAGTTTGTTATGAACCATGGCTGTGTGTCACTATTATACTTGTGTGAACATCACATCAGGTTGTTTGCATCTGAGTTGCTTAGACTTTGTGTTGCTTGGACAGATGTTGGCCACTTTTCTCTGGTAGCTCATGTAGTGCCTTCCAGCACTAGATGGGCTAATTGTCTGGGGATTAGCTCTCCTCTGGATGCCAACCAGATCTCTTCATGGCCCGTGCCCATAGCATATATTGTCTTCAGCAGCAGGGTCTTACCATTAACCACTGATGGGTAATCAAGTACTCTGACAGAAGTCTGTTTTGTTTGTTTGGGGAGATCTGGTAGTTCTCTCTGATCAACAGCTTATTGTGGATGTAGACCACATCCTGGTACAGGGAATTATAGGCCAGTGCCAAGGGAAAAGAATAAAGAAAAAGACAGAGAAGAAATAGAAACAGGAGAAATTTGAATTTAGGATTTATCTCATTCTCTCCAGGGCCTTTTGATTCATGTGCCCTCCCCCCTCTCCCAAGATTCTTTTGAAGGTTCCACCTTTTGGTCTGATTTCCAGGATTCTGTGGTGGTAGTTCAACTTGGGTTCAGTTTTGTGTCCTCCCCATCCTTTCTCTTTCCCCAATACCTGACCTCCCTAATGTCCCAGAGTCAAGATGCTATTCAGTTATGTTAGCAACTTGGGATGATCCAAGTTAGGAACTGCAGATGAGTGAAGGTAGCCTAGAGCAAATACAGTGGACAAGACTCTTCAAACCCTAGCAACAGGGTCCAGGCTGCCCACTTGCCAGCCACCTGGCTTCCCCTCCTGGTGCCCACATAGCCACTGCTGTGAACACATTCCCAGATCAAGTGTGCACATCTGGGATGGAGCCATTACAGTTCTCTTAGCTGCATGCTAACAGCACTGTATTAGCTTTTTCTGTTTGTTTTGTTTTGTTTTTGTTTTTATTTTTCAGGATAGGATTATACCCTAGCCCAGGCTGACCTGAAATTCACTATGTAGTCTCAGGGTGGTCTTGAACTCATGGTGATCCTCCTACCTCTGCCTCATGAGTGCTGGGATTAAAGGCATGTGCCACCATGCCTGGCTGTATTAGCTTTTAATACTTCTGGAACAAAATGACGGGTGGTTGTGGTGGATTGGATCAGCTCCCATTCAGAAAAGGATGTGATTGGGTCAGATTCCCCCTCCCTCCCCCACCCCCCCCACCCCCCCCACCTCCCACCCCCCCCACCCCCGCCTTGGTATGGGCAAAGCACATTCATCTCTCTGGTAGTTGACTGGATCCTGAGGCCAGCTGCAGTAAGATCTCAACACCTGGCACCTCTGTGATTTGGGAGAGGCCTCAGAAGCTGTTCAGGGCAGTGTTTGCCCACAACTATCCCATGATGGCGGGGGACACTCTTTTCCTCTTTACTGTCCAGAGTATGGCTCTTTTAGATACCTTCTTCTTGCTGGGACAAAACACCTGACCAAAAATAGCTGACAGGATGAGTTTATTTTGGCCAGTAGTCTCAAAAGGATGCTTTATAATGGCCAGGAAAGGATGGTAGAGCAGAGGCTGATCATAACATCATGCAGTAGTAGGTGGAAGATAGCAGCAAGAGTGAGCTGAGCTACCACTGTCAAAGGGAACTGGGTCATAACACTCCTAATTCCGTCCCCAGCAACATACCTTCTGCAGCAAGCATCAGCCTCCAAAATTGTCATCAGCTGGGGAAAAGGTATTCAAAATACATAGGGGTATGGAGGACATCTTTTTCAAACAACTACAATGGCTTACACTAGTCTCTTCTAACTAGCTCCTGGCACCCTCAGGAAATAATGAAGCATAGAATCTTAATTTCAATAATCACTGATAAAATCTGATAACTACATTTAAAACTTGCATTTTGTCATTTTAAACATAAATGACAAATTTGTGCTAATAATTTAAATTGTCTAAGTAGTTCACAAAATGAGATTTAATAACAAAAAAAGAAAGATACCAGGGTGTGTTAGAAGTGATTGCAGAACAGAGGAAAACAATGTCATATTTTAATACCTTTAATGACATTTCCAGTCTCTGCTTTTTCAACAAGAGGTCCCCATTTTCATTTTGCTCTGAGCCCTGCAAATAAGGTAGCTTCTCTTAGAAGTAAGTTTCCCTATTGAAATGTAAAAAGAGATTTTTTTGTGTATTGGAGGCAAGTTTATAAAATTTCATGGGCAGAGTAGAATACCTATCTTTTGGCTCTCCAGGTGTAGCCTTTTTGACAGGTGTCACACAAGATTATATTTGCTCCACCTCCTCAATTACTTAGCCATCCACCATCCATGGCCAAATAAGATACTCCTGCATATTAGACTTATGTTCAGATCAAGCTTGATACTGGCATTATACACAAGGCAGCCTTATCCATAAATCAATGTGTGTATTGTCCCTGTAGTCATAATGTAATTTTCAGTACATCTGGTATAGATTTGTATCTTTTTATTATATTAAAGAAATTCTGAAAGTATTCAATATTTTCCTAAACATTTTTGAATAATTGTACCCTTTCCTCCTGCTGACAGTTCCTTTTGATATAAATGGAACAGACAATTTCTTCTTTAAAAGAGGAGATTACATAAACAAATTCATTATTTTTTCATATAGCTATGGCCCACCTACTTGGGTTTATATTTATTAAGCTGGCTTGGCATGTAATTTGGTTGCCTAATGGGATGGAGGTGTATAATAAGTGGTCCCACTATAAAATAATCATATACAAAATAGATAAAGTAGAATGATTGGTTTTAAGAATTCTCCACACTGTTAGTCCCTTGGGCAATACATCTTAACTTCTTTCAGTGCACATTGTACCACCATCATGCTGCACATTTTCATTCTTCCAAAATGGACCAGTATGTCAAACCCAGTCTGACATTCCCCATTGTTTCCTACTAAAACACCTGACAAGATATGTTTTTTTTTTCTTTAGCCATAAATATGGCTCGTTCAAAGTTGTACTATATAAAAATATTCTGTGATAAGATGGCATTTTAAGGCATTACTGTTGATGTATAGCACCCTGTTACTTTTCTTTTATTGAAGTTAAATGTACCAGAGCTCTAACAAACCAACCATTAGTAATCCTGTTATAATGAAGTCCAGACCTGAGAGGTTGAAAAGAGAAATCAGTAATGATGAAATTGTACTAATTGTAATGAACCATAAGCAATGTTATATATGCACACACATGTATTAAATTACTCATTTCATAAATTATATGCTATTTTAAATACTAGTTATCATAAAAAGTAAGTCATATTTTCTTTGTACATAATGAGTTGGATTGGGGGAATACTATTGGTAAAAATTACTGACAAAAGACACATACCAATTATTTGTTGCTGTGACCAAGTACCTGACAAGAAGTGACCTAACACCGAAGAGGGATATAGTTCCTCATGGCAAGAAAGACATGACATCAAGAGCAGAAACCTGGCTGCTCACACTGTGTCCACTGTCAGGAGGAGAAAGTGATGACAAAAAGGGGACCAGGCTACAAAACTACCTCAAGGCCTGACCAGAATCATACTTTTCCTCCAGTGTGGTTCTACTTCCTAATGGATTCCTCACCTTCCCACACTGTGCTACCAGCAGGGAACCAAGAGCTCCTACATAAGAATCTATGAGGTGCTTTTCATATTCAAACCAGGGTAGGGAGTAAAGGTGAGGAACTTGAATAATCTAGAATTAGAAAAACTGGGCTTTGGCTATTGATTCTATTTTCTTTTTTTAACTTTTGGAAGGCAGATGGACTTTTTCTCAACTTAATTTTGTTATCTGTAAATTGGGTAAAAATGCCTAACTCTCAAAAAAAAAAAAATAAAATAAAATAATGCTTGAAAAGCAGTGGCCTTAATCAAGTGTGGTATTATACTTTGTTCTCCCAACACTTGGGAGGTAGAGAAAGGTGGAACAGATTGTCAAGGTCCTCTTTGGCATAGTGCTTAAAGTGTTGTTGATGATTAGCAATTGTTATTTGTTACTGATAATATTATTTAGTATCTGTATTCTCACACGAAGGATTTTGTAAAGGCATTCCTGTTTTTAGTTCTAGTGGTATTCCCCATGGTAAAGTGGATCATGAGTTGTGAGAGCAGCAGTCAGTCATTGTTAGGGCCAGTGCCTCTGGATATGCCGTCATACCCTATGGCTCTTACAAGCTTTCTACCCCTTCTTCTGCAAAACTCCCTGAGCTTTAGTGGGTGTGTTTTAAGTCTATTTCAGTGTTGAGCTCTCAGGAGCTACTGGATTTCTGCTTTGTTATGTATGGAGTATTCTCAGTGTCTGCCTCCTTCACCCTAGTTCAGGTTGTCAGGCTATCCATAGAAGCAGCACTCTTGCTCATCTCACCAGTTCCTCTGTAGTTTCACCTGGGCCTTGGCTGAAGTGCAATGAGAGGATTATCTCCTCAGGTCTCACTACCTTCTGAAAAAAAAAAAAAAAAAAAAAAAAAAAAGCAGATTCTCCAATGGAAGTGAAGTATCCATAGGTTAAATGGGATAAATGTACATTTAGAGACATTTTGATAGCTATAGCCCCTCTTTTGTATTTTGCCTTATGGTCTTGTTGGGATGCTCCATGATGGAAGGGCCCAGATGGTAGAATAGAGGGTAGATATCACTTTCTGGCCAACATCAAATAGACAATAGTAGTATAAAAGTGAGCTGAGTTCTGGAAAGGGCGAGCTGGCTATAACATCCAAAAGTTCACCCCAACAAAATAACTCTTCTATCAAGACTCCACCATCAGGTAGGGATCCAATTTTCAGAACACCTAAGTTTATGGGGAATACCTGATCCAAACCATCACATTCCTGCCCTGGCCCACATAAAATGATGACTATCTATCCATGATGTCAACTGCATTTAATCCAACTGTAAATTTCCTTGTTGTTTTTATCTAATAAACACTATTCAAACATCCTTATAACCCCAGATCTCTTAACTGTGAGCTGTATAATCAAGAAACATAATGGCAAAGATTAAACAAAAAGATAGAAGTGCAAGCAAAGATTGAACCAATGAAAGATCTAAAACAAACAGGACAAACATCAAATACTTTAGCTCCAAGTATTATAACTCTAATCAGTGATGATATCTGTGGTTCCAATTCTACTAGGCTCCCACAGCCTGAGGAGCAAACCAGCTCAAACTGTCAGCACTTCTCAGAAGCTTTCCCATAGCTCTGGCATCTCCTGGGGTCTCCACTGCAATCCACAATTCATCCTCATGGCTTCTTTGGGTGTCCACATAGGGACTCTTGCAAACCTGCCTCAACTTGCCCAGGGGCTATTTTCAAAATACAAACTGTGTTGCAAATCCAGTGATCATCTCTTTCCTACATTTGCTATAGTTCTATAATAACAGGTTGACTACCAATTTGTTAATATGGTGGGTGGGGTAAAATAAGTCCAACTTTGAAGAGTAGGATAATCCTTTAGCATTCAGGACCCCTACTTTCAAAACTTTCAGCATTCATTCTGCTATCCCAATGAAGGACTTGTATAACAATCTTATTGGTGGTAAGTACTCAAACAGTTGAAGCTGAATCAGTTCTATCTCCAGTCTGAAACTTTCATTCCTTTTTGGGACATATCCTTCTGTTCACACCAGTACATTTCTTTTTCTTTTTTATTTAATTAGTTTTCTATTCAGCAAATACAGGCAGTTTGGTACCATTAAGAGGCTCATCCGTGACCTACCCCTCCCCATTGGCCCCTCCTTATTGAGGTATATTGGTCATTCATTGTGGAGTTACCCCACAGTTATTGGTATGATAAATGTCTCTGCATATCATGACCCAACATGTGGTTCTGACATTCTTTCCGCCCCCTCTTCCACAAAATTTCCCTGAGCTATGTTGGGTTCATTTTTGGTCTGCTTCAGTGATGAGGTGTTGGGGGCCTCTAGGGCTCTGGCTCTCTGATTTGGTAGGAGTTGCTTTTTCTCTGTGTTGGTCTGCTTCCTCCTTGTGCTGGTATCTGGTTCATCAGGAAAACATCACCCTTGCTTGTTTGGCCAATTTTCCTTAGTTTCAGCCAGGGCCTTTTTGAGGTATGATGGGGTGGCTCTCTCCTTAGGATCTGCATCTATCCGTAAAAGAGAAGCAGATTCTGCAATGGAGAGTAAGTTAGCACCAGGAGAAATGAGATAACCCTTACTTTTTTCTAGAGAGTTTAATAGGTGTAGGCCCTCTTGTAGCCCATGATTAATGGTAGCTTGATATTGGAGAGTGGGTTTATGTTTGGATATGGTTCTGACTTGTTACCAGTCCATTTCTATGTGAAATAATCCTGCACAAATTCTAGGGACACAGGAAGAATGAGGTAAGTTTCTCACACAAACTGCTCCTAGCCCAGTCCAAAAAAAGTTCCTCTCATAAGCCAAGCCTACACAGTCCATAGTTTCCTGCATTTGGGTCTTTCAAATCTCACCAGAGTGGCCCACGAGACTCTGCCTTCAGCACAGCAAAGCACCTCCTAGGCCAAGGTTTCAAATTGTTCCATATTCCTGCAAATTAGCTCTGAAAGGCTAAAAGCCACATAGTCAGGTTTCTAGCAACAATGACCACACTCCTGGCACAAATTTTCTGCTGCAATTACTTTCACTTTCTAGGACATGCACCCAACCAAAAGCAGCTAATTGGAAGGATATTTTTACTTTGGTTTAGAATCTTGGGGGAAGCTTCATAATAGCAAGGAAAAGATGGCAGAGCAGAGGCTGGGTATCACCCCCTGGCCAACATCAGCTATACAACAGAAGCAGGAGAGTGAGCCAAGTTCTGGCAAGGGGCAGATGGCTAGAATACCCAAAATTCAGCTCCCCCAAACACACCTCCTCTAACAATGTTCTACCTCCCAAATTGCCATCATATAAGTTTATGGGTGACATTTCATCTAAACTACCACACCATAGCAATAGAAATTAAAAGAAGAGAGATAATATTGATTTGGTGATAAAAATGTTTTGGAATTAAATAATAATAATGGTTTACACAACTTTTTCCATATGTTAGTACTGACTTACACATCTTAAAATGATGATTTTTATGGTATAGGGAAAATATCTCAACAAAATTTAAAAAGAAAAAATATATTATGTGCTAGAAGCTTCAGCAGCTATAAACTTTAAAATGCAGTTCTCTTCACACTCAACTCTTTGTACTTAAATGTATTGCAAAAGGACATGGTCTCACTGTAAAGGTCATTGGTAGATTTAAAAGAGGAATACATTCTTCTTTGTGGTGTGATTCCTCACCCCAGAAAGTAGTCTGTTTCCCTTCCCTCGGATGTAGAATGGCTTCTTATTGGCTTTGCTAAGAAGAATGAGATAGAAGTTGGGTGGTTAATCTTTAGTTGTCCTCTTGATAGAATTTAGAATTAACATGCTTCTCATTAGGTTTTTGATCACAGCAATGAAAAAGTAACTTACACAGAAGTGATGTGTGAGAACTCTAAGCATAAGCCAAATGAGGAATTGTGACTTTTACTTTAGAAGTTTCAGAAGATTGTTAACAGGTGGCCAGCCAGGAGAAACAGGAACCATGAGAAAGCTATCTTAGCTCTTCTGCCCATTATAGTGCCTATAATGGTGGGTGGCCAAAGGATCAATGGGCTCAGGAGAGACAAGCAAGCAACCTATGAAGACAGTGTAGTGTTAATTGTCTACCTGTGGAATTCATCAAGTGTATTGTAAATGCTTAAGATTGGTTATTTTCATTTGAGAGAGAGAGAGAGAAAGATGGATGAGAGAACAGATAGATAGATAGATAGATAGATAGATAGATAGATAGATAGATAGATAGATAGATAGAGAGAGAGAGAGAGAGAGAGAGAGAGAGAGAGAGAGAGAGAGAGAGAGAGAGAGAAAATGGGTGTGTCAGTGCCTCCAGCTGCTGCAAAGAAACTCCAGACACATATGTCCCCTTGTGGTCTGGCTTACATTGGTTCTGGGTAATTGAACCTGGGTCCTTTGATTTTTCAGGTGAGTGGCCTAAGTTCTGAGCCATCTCTCTAGCTCAAGGCTGGGTATTTTTTAAATAAATAAGTTTGGGGTTATAATATAGCAAGAAAAATCCCTTTAGTTGGGGCTTTAGTGGTGATCACATTGAGAAATCAAAGATAAACATATCTGACAGCATCTTACTAAACTATATCTTTATGGTCTCTCTGTATCTTGGTCTCTGTTTATGTCTCTCTATCTGTCTCATTTTAAGAAAACCTTTCTAGCATGAACTTATTCTGAATTAATATAAGTCTGACCTGTAAGCCACCACAGTAATCCCTAAGAGATTTAATGGTATAAGTCCAAATGCATACTTGGTTCTATGCCAGACATAAAGATCTTGATTGAAAGCCTAGAGATCATTTCTTTTTTGTTCTACAATTCAGTAGGATAACATTTCCTATCCTTGCATTTACAGTATACCAACTAACTAGCAGCTATATGACTGTCAGATTATTACTTAAATTGTTTTCACATACATCTACATGTTGATAATGTACAAAGGCAAGTTTGAGAACTGGGTTATGTAGCTTTTGATTTAGGTGTACTGACCCACAGAACAGTTTTCAGTAGCTTGTGGACAGTTATATCCTATCAATGCCCATTGATATTGCTCCTACTAATCAGCAGACATATATGTTCAACCCCTACTAATGAAATGAACCTTATCTGAATTCAGGCTTATCCACAATTGATAATATGTTTAATTGTACTAAATTTTATGCCATTTATTTTATTATCATTTTAGTGACATTTAAAATTGTCTTTAAACATATCAATATTTACTATGACATACAAGTAAATGATGAAATTATTCATCTCATATATTGAATGACTACTAAGTTCTGGTGATTTTGTATAGACTGAAGATATAGCAATGGACATAAAGAATCCCATTTCAATAGAGTATATATTATGACAGAGGTATGGAAAAACAAATATATACATTGTAATGTAGAGTAGAAAGTGATTAATACTTTGGAGAAAAATTATGCTGAGAGGATACTAAAGCTAAGATTTAAGTTATATGTTGCTATGTTAAGTGAGGAACTCAAATAGTGATGTAGATCTCATAATACTTTGGCCAACCTAATGAGTATCTCTGAAAAATTATGGCCCAACATCAAGCCAGAATGTTTGGGTCCTTATATGCATACCTTGATTAGTTAATAGATAGTGGTCATCTAAGGGGAGGAGGATTTTGCTCCTGAGGCTGATCCTAAAGGATGGTCAACTGGGAGGTCTCTGCTGAACATTCTCCTTCATCTGGGCAGTGGTTACTTTCCTGAAAAGTGGTTTAGGTGGTAGGTACAGCAGAAACCACAGAGCACTGGGAGCTGAGATATTACATAATATGACTAATGCCATAAGGTAACCAAGCTGGAATCTGTGTTGCCATAGAGCATTAGCAGGCAAGGGTGAATGTGAAGGTGAAGGCAGAATGAAGGTGACAAGGTAAACAGAGTGGCAGAGAAGAGAGGATGGATCATGGCATGTCTTAAGGTGGTAGCAATTCTGACTGATAATGTTCATTGATGAATGAATATTGGCTGTGAGGAAAAGAACAATCAAAGAAAAATTTGAGGGGTGTGGAAGACAGAGGACAATGTTTGTGAGCAGAAAAGAAGACAGGGGTATACCTTACCAGAGATAATCTTTCTGACACAGAGATTGGCAAACCCAGTTCAACCTCATCCTCAGGAGGCTGGTGGGTGATAAGCACGGCTACAAATAAGTGAGCAGCTACAGGGCTCAGAGCTGGTGATGGCATACTTTTATTGCATTTGCTCTAAACAAAATTCCTATCAAGGTCATCTGTAAGAAAAAGAAAAATGGAAAAGGAGGAATTGATATTTGATAAAACAAACAATGATATGTGATTGTTTTCTAGGAGTATAGGAACTATGGCTTATTATTTGTAAAGTTGAGTATATTAAAAAGAGTGAACTAGGAATAGAGAGATGCTTAATGGTTAAGGTACTTGCCTATAAAGGCTAATGACCCAAGTTTGATTGCCCAAAACCCATGTAAAGCCAGATGTACAAAGTGGCACATGCATCTGGATTTCATTTGCAGCAGCTGGAGGTCCTTTCTCTCTGTCTTTCTTCTCTCTCTGCTTGAAATAAACAAACAAACAAACAAACAAATAAATAAATAAATATCATATAACACAAAAATTTTTATTTTTTGCAATCAATGCTAGTTTTTTTTCAGTGGGTTGAAAGCAAAGACAAAAAAAGATGGACATTATTTAGAAGAAGAAGTGGGGGGGGGCTAAACGAGGACAATTGGAGGGATGAGATTATCATACATTCTGTAGACTGTTTCCTCCCACCATTTCTGGCTTTTCTGGTTATCTGAACTCAAACAAGTATTTGCTTGTACAGTAAGCACTTTATTAACTGAGCCATTAAATCTCCCATGAATTTTTAATTAGTGTATCATACATATGCACAAAATTACTCTGTGTATAGCTATATTTTCTTTCCCATTGTACTTGTTTTGGTAGGTTCTCAACCAAAGGGAAAACAGTGCATTAAAAAAAAATAAGTAAAAGAAAGTAGCCAAGGCTCAGAGAACACTGTGAAGAGGAGAAAGAGGGGGTAGAAAAAATGTAAGAACCACAGGATGGGAGGATATATCCTGAGACATTGTTCCCCCCACTGGGGCTGATTGTTGCATTCATGGACCCACAATGAGCACAAACAACCCCAGGAAGAAGGGCATGGGAGTGGAAGAGTGATAGAAATATGACCAATATGTAATATGTTGATATTGCAAATGTCATAATAATAAAAATAATTATATAAAAATTAAATATAAAGATTTTGATGTTAAAATATGCAAGGTTTATTTTTTTTCTTTCATATTTTTATTAGATATGGACAAGTTTTTATGCAAACAACACATCTTGGTACTATCCTTTCCCTCTTCCCTGCCCCTTTTCTGAAGAGGCCTTCCTCATTGGGGATGCAGGTCAACCCCATGGATATTGTGGGTCATGCATTATGGGGGGATGGTAACGTCTCTGTGCAAAATGTCTCAACTTGTGTCTCAGACAATCTTTCCACCTTCTACTCTGCAAAATTCCCTGAGCCATGCTGGGAGCATTTTAAGTCCACTTCAGTGATGGGCACTTAGGAGCCTCTGGATCTCTGGTTTGGTAGGTGTTGAGTGTCCTCAGTATCTATCTCCATCACCCTTGTGCTGATATCAGATTCACTAAGAAAGCAGCTCACTTGCTCATATCCCCAATTCCTCTGTGGTTTCAGGTGTGGCCAGGGTGGAGTGCACTGGGTTGTTTATCTACTCAGGTCCAGCTCCCATCTAAAGAAGAGAAGCAGATTCTCCAACAGAGAATGAAGTCAGCAATGACTAAATGGGATAACCATTTTTAATTTAGAGAAAATTAATAGGGTTTAGACCCTCTTATAGTCTAAGGTTAGTGGGAGCTTGACAATGGAAAGCAGAATCATTATCTAGATATGATTCTGACTTGTTTCCCAGTTCCAGATATGGTTTTAGTACATAAAGAAATGAATACATAAAATATCATATGATACAGTAATTTTTTAGAGTGAACTAGGAAAATAACATAGGGCAATACCCAGTAAGTAGGATGCCAGAAACTCAGCTATGAAGACCTTGTGTGAATTGGTAATTAAAGTGTCTAAATCATAGTCATTGTGGGAAATTGGATGTAAAGGTTACTAGAACAGAATAGGTCAGTGAATGACTCGATCATTGGAAGAATAGTTGCTTCATCAAGAAATATGATTCTTCTGGTAAAGTAGGAAAGTGCAGCTTCCCAAGGAGTGAAGATAGGTATCCTTGGTTGAAGGTATCAGGTTGAAGATAGAAAATAATTATTTACAGACTTTCGGGAGCAGAAAGTGAGTTTGAACATGACAAGGGACATTCAGTCTGTCAACTCTCTGCTTTCAGCATTAAAGAAATGAGGGGTGTGAGAAGAATGAAGCAACACTGGAGAGGGCATGGGTAAGCAGCGTCTTCAGGGGCAAGGAGACACCAGGTAGAGCAACAGCTACTCAGAAAATGACCAGTGAGTTCCCAGGAAGACTTGAGTCTCCATAGGTTTCCCAGTTAGAGGTGGTTGTGTGGCTGTCAGTTTTGCAGATAACACTGGGCATCTTGGATCTGTTATAGAATTTGGCATATACAAAGATAAAGGTAGCAATCAAGACTAGCTACTATGTATTCTAAGGAGAGAAAACATCAGTTTTGTGATAAAGGTAAACAAAACTAAAACAAACATCATGAAGCTTTCTTAGTTGTGACATTTGTTGCTAAGCAAATTGGTAAGCCAGTGGTAACAAAAACTAGTTATGCTTCTGTCATTTAGTGTTTGTTATTGTTTTTCCTCAGTTTAGTTTTTTTTTTTTTTTTGAGGGGGAACACATTTGAAAGAAACACATATGAATTTTAATCCAGTTCCTTACATTATGGACCACAGACTGACAGAGAATGTCCATGTCTAAGAAAAGGGCATTTACTAAAATCAGAAACCTAGGATTCTCATTCTCTCTCCCTCTCTCTGTCTCTCATCTTTTGTCCATCCCTCTGTCTCTCTGTGTATGTTTGCACATACTAAAACTTTGTACCTGCATGGTATTTTGTTATACCTTGCTGAAGTGAGATTTTTGGATTCACAATCCCTAATTTACATCATGTCCCTCTATTGTACCCACATGGTGCTCTCTGCTTTCTTTTCATGATCTTTTTGGGAATAAGAATGGGTGGTAGAGGGTGATTATGAATGAAGTATGTTACATGCATAAATGAAATATGTCATGATGAAATTCATTATTTTGTAAAATTCATAGCACTAACAAAAATGTTTAAACTGTGCTTATATGTGTGAGATAGAAAAGAGAGGAACAATTTGTTCAAAGAGATGTTTGTCTCTTTAGAATACCAACTTTGTTACCATAGGTTGATGTTGCTCTCTGTCCCCAGGTCCAGCATATCACCTAAAATATGGCAGAGAATAATATTTGATTAACTAGATGTAATATAAAACTAGGTTACCTTGTGGTGCGTTTCAGAAATCCATTTCATGATGTGCTCCTATAGCTTGTATAAGTAAAGTAAGTGTAAGCCTACATTGTTCCCCCAAAAGTACTTTAGTTTCATTTTGATGACTGTTGTAGCTACCTTTACATTGCTGGTACAAAACACCCAGTGAAAAGCAGTTGATGGGAAGAAAGGGTTTATTTTGACTTACATTTTCCAGGGGAAGTTTCATGATAGAAGGAAAAATCATGGCATGAGTAGAGGCTGACAAAAACCACCTCTGCCACAGCAGCTTAAGGAAAGCAGCTAGAAAGTGAGCTTAGCTCTGGCAAGGGGGCAAGTCTATAATGCCACTAAGCCTGTCCCCAGAAATGCAACTTCCCTAGTAAGCTTTCACCTCTCCATTTGCCACCAACTGGGGACCAAACATTCAAAGCACTTGAGTATATGGATGGCATCTAATTTAAACCATCATAATTACAATTTTATTAAGTGGAACGTATATTTCAATTTTAAATCATAAATAATGATTATTTATTTTGTAGTACACATTATTGTAGAAACTTGTAGTGATTAATTTACTTCTTGTCAAAACACTGTGAGGTAGTTATCATTATTATGAAATTTTACACATGTGAAAACTGAGACATACACTTTTATGAGCCATGGAGTTGGATAGTTGAACGTCTGACTAAGTGGCCTGAACCTAGAGTCCAGGCTCCTAGGTGCTGTTGTAGTACGTTTGAATGAATACTCTTAAGGATAGATTTAATTTATCTTTGTATAGAACTCAACCAGTTACAATATTAAAAATAGAGGAGAAATATAACAATTTTATAAGATTATTAGGGGATTATGATTACCATGTAATTTATCTGAATATTTACGACTTAGTGCATTAAACACAGTATAATGCCCTGGTCTAAAGCTGAGAAAGTAATTTGTTATGAAAGGATAAATGGCATTATTAGTTTTACTGTGAGGGTATTGTTAGTTTTATTGTGAGGGTTAAAAATAGATAATTTTTTTGTCATATCAGTCAAGTACTTTTGCATGCTTTCTACAGTTTTCACTCCTTATTTTATTCCTTTTCATAGATGGTGATGCTTGAAATTATATGACTGCCCAGTTTTTAAAATTAGACCCTGTAGGAATAAAGAATAACATGTGATTGCCTAATTGAAATTTTTTTTATCATATTTAAAGGTCAGGCTATTCTAATTAGAAAGCAAAGAGGGGCAGTAAAATGTAATTTAAATTAAAAGAAATTTTGTATGCCATTTAAATGTCTGTTTTTCTGCTAGGCCATAAACTTTATATCCTTTTCACATCAGGATAGCTAGTATAAAACTTAAAGCTAAAATCTTATAGAACATAAATGATTACAATTCTGATACTATGAAATGTATCTTTGAGCAAATATCATTTTATAATACATTTTTATGAATTTTCCATTAAAGGTATAATAGTTCTAAAAATGATTTCCTTGCTGATGCTCAGCACTTTAGGTCCTTTCACAATCTCCTTGACAGACTCTGACTGTATCTGCACAAATGTCCAGTATAATAAAATTGCTCATGAATCCCCTGACTTCTCACTCAAGTTCATATGGTGAAAACTCACATGTCTTCAAAACCAGCAGGCAATACAAATGTATTATGAACCCTGGAAGGAGAAAAGGAAACTGTTAAATTGGACAATGAATCCTATGCTCAGACCTAAATGGTCTTAAATTCAGAATAATTTAAAACTAGCTTAATTCAGGTTGAGACTCTCCCCTCTCCTCTTTTCCCTGAGGAAATTTCATTTATGCCACTAGCTTCATTAATGGCTAATGACTCTAATATTTCTAGATCTTTCTTTGTGCTACACAAGTCCTCCCATCTGACATTTACAATAGGCTATCATAATTTTAAGATATCTCAGGTCAACCATGACATCCAAATTTAGTTTTCTTTTATTATTTCACATCTCCACAAATATGGCCTCTTCCAGGTTCAACTGTGCAAACATGATTCGAGAGTTTCTTGGATACCTTACTCTCTGACCTCAGAACTTCCCTTACTGACCTCACCTCTTATCTTTATCTAGTGCTCTCTCAAGGCTTGTCAGTTACCACTTCTAAACTAGTCTCTTTAGCCTTCTCTTCACTTCCAACATCATAACTTTTTTTTTTTCCCTTACGGTTGCCTCTGCTTAAACATTTACAATTTCCATTTTTCCTTTTCTTGTCTACTAAATCTATGCTTCCATTCAATCTCAATACAAAAAGTAGAGTAGTCTTATTTAAACACAAAATTGAACTGGTTACACATCTACTTGGTATCCTTATTGGTTTCCCATTGCATTTAAAATACACACTCCTTAACATGGCTACAGTGTAGGGTTCAGCATGTTCCATTCTTGGGCTTCAGCTAGCTTCACTCTCCCCTTATTTGTTTGCCCTGTAGCCTACCTGGCCTCATAACAATGACTTCACTTGTGTTCCTCTTTATAGGTGCTTCTTTGCCCAGAGTACACATTCTTTCTTTCAAGTCTGTGGTAAAGTTCATTCCTCTGAGAAAACCTTTCCTAAACTTCTCAGACCAGAAAAGGATTTCTTTGGTATAGGCTTGTGAAAAAATTGGTTTCTTTCCTTGTCACAGTTTTTGAGCATGCATGTAACACAGTAAATGATTTGGTA
Organism: Jaculus jaculus; assembly: GCF_020740685.1. Taxonomy (NCBI): domain Eukaryota; kingdom Metazoa; phylum Chordata; class Mammalia; order Rodentia; family Dipodidae; genus Jaculus; species Jaculus jaculus. The sequence continues at coordinate 86,626,944 of NC_059105.1, read as the reverse complement.
AAAGCCTGTTTTCTTCATTCAACAGGAAGTTCTTTCACAGTAGAACTTTTTTGCTTTTGCTAAGAGATACTATGCAACATAAATATTTTTTGAATTAACAAATGGCTAAAAAATAAAAATATAACCTAGTTCTCATAGCAAGCAGGACTTTCCTACTTGGGAAGACTGCTGAGGTACCTAGCAGGCATCTGAGCTCCTCAGGCATTGTTGGTTCTAGGATGTTATTATTTTCTATGGCTCTGCTGGAGCCTTGGGTCACCCCATCTACCCTCACTGTACAGTGCTGACTGGGGCTCCCTGCAAAAGAGTGGGCAGTGACCTATGAAGCATTGTTCTGTCATTTGTACCAGCTCCTTTCTTTCACCTGATAACTTAGAGAAGTCATAATGAACATCCCTTGCGGTCCTCCTTGGTGTGCTTTCTAACAGTGGCTCATAATGTAAGCACCAAACAGGGCTTTTTTTAAGGGCCTGTATATGTTGACATTACATTTACATCTAATGCTATTCTTTTTTGCAATAATTCTGAAATAGATGCAGTTGTGATTAACTGCCTTCGTTCAAATAACTACTATCCTTAGTTGGGAAATTTTTTTATACTATTTTTGGAGATGGATACCTTCCATTAAAATATGTAGGTTGTGATCATGGTATCTCCCCTGCCCCATATACCTCAACAAGGAGGGGCCAGGGAGGGGGTAGGACATGGAGGAGGCTAACAATGGTACCAACTTGGCTTATTCTCTGAGTACAAAACTAATTAATAAAAATATATAAATAAAAAGAAAGAAATATAAACTAAAGAAAACTGACAGAATGCATAAAAATGTAGATTGTGTATTTCTTCAAGGTGTTCCACCTACAATGAGAAATCATATGCTGTAGGTCAGGGGTAGTCTTTTGCTACCTCTTGCCAAGAGAGAAAAGCAATATCATAGATAGAGTAGAAATCTCATAAATATAAATATCTGAAAAATCAGGAACTCTGGCCAATAATATATGTCCTAGTCTGTCTGGAAAGTTGTACATTTGGCAAATAAAAAGTTCATTATATTTTGGTAGTGATAAACAGATTAGCTACTATAAAGACCCAACCTCAATCCCAAATACAATGTCATTTCACCTATAATTATATGCATATTTATATCAAATAAAGATATATATATAAAGATAGATAGATATAGATATAAATGTAATTATTATATATTCAATTATCACTCTAGTTCTACTGAATACCCTTCATATATTGAAGTTTTATCGATTGTATTAAAAATATGTTTTTTAGTCAGGTTGAATCAAGATCCAAATGAGACAACATCGTTGCATTTGACTTTTATCTTTCCTGACAGTCTCCTCTCCTATCTTTCTCAGTGCAACAGCATAGTTGGGGGAAACTAGAGTGCCATTGACTTTGTCACTTTACCCTCTATAGTTCTTATACAATGACAGTAATTTAAAGAAGGTTATTAGCATCATATTTAAGTGTTGGTCCTCACATCTGTAGACTGTGCCCTGTTTTTCCCGATGTGTCACATTAGGAGACACAGAATGTCTACTCATCCCACTTTTGTTAATATTTAATCAGTGTGGGTAAGTAGCACCAGTTGGATGCCACATTTAAAAGAATCCAGTTGAATATTACCTGGTTGTTAATTTATCTAATATTATAGATTTTGCAGTTTAATAAAGAGTTCTGTTGATCATTACAACCTGTATAGGATCATCTCAGTAATGAGGGTGTCCTCATTGGTTTCTAGTCTTCAATAACTATACAAACTTATTTATTATATTCATTTATGTATCTGCTTTCAGGATTTTTGGCCACATGGGCATATTTACCCATAGATAATATTTTGTGGAATAAGAATATCTTATCTCAAGAGTGCAGGATAACATGATCCTAAAAGTGAGTACACATGGGAATATACTGTCCTTTAGCCAGTGAAGAGAATCTGACTACCCCCCCCCCCCCATCTCTTTCTTTCCTGGATAATTAAGACTACCTCTCTCCCAGGAACCAGATCACTTGTCCAAGAACCTAGAAACTGGTAGACCTGAGTTTTCCTTCCCATAAGAATCCCAACCAGAGTTACAATGTGAGTTTTCATCCATGGAAAATCCTCCTGTCTCACAGGTGTCCCTCCCTTCTATCAAGTTCTAATAAATTCTTTCTAAATTTCAAGCTCCTATGGTCTGAGAAATTCATTCACCAAAGTCACAGGATTAGGACCAGAAAAGACCTCTCACTCAGAGTTACACAGATTTTGTATAACTGTGACTGTACTGAGCCTTAGCTTCTGAGTTACTGTTTACTGGAGCCAAGACAAGGCTCAGGTGCTCTCAGAGAAACCCATAAATTCCAGTATCATTGTGAGCTTGTGTCATGAGGCTCAGCTTGGTCATCCACATTCACATTTAGTAAGCACCTTAGCTAACACCCAAAGTTGTAAGTTGAGGTGGCTATCAGTTCAGGACATGTACACGTGTCTTCTTGAAATATACTCCCATTGGCTCTTTCATGGTTAGATGGGTTGTCTTACCAAGCCATCTTCAATAAACCAGACATTTCTAACCATCCACTCCACAACTTTTTCTCTTTCCCCCTTTTTTAACCTTCAACATGTCTCTTTTTCTTAGGGAGACTGGCTTTACATCTTCCCACCTTCTATTTTAACCTTTGTTTAATCACATGGAAAGGAATTATGCTCAGGACTGTGTCTACACCACAGAAGGCAGGCCTGCTCCTGGTGGAGGCTTTTCCTTTTGCTTGTTATTTCTCTTTCCATGTGCCTTAATAGCTTTTTATTTGGAAATTCTCAGCATGGTGCTGTTTATGTTAGAGCTTGGCCTTCAGATCAATCTTTTCCCTTCTTTGAATGTTCATGACCTTCTCTCCTTCCCTTCATTTTTTCTCATGGTAATCCAAGTGATATCCATAGTGTTTGTCATAATTCCATATATTCATCTGTGGCATAGCGAAAGCCTCAAGAATGCAGCCATTGTAGTGGGAAAATTGGATAGTCACCTCATACACCAAAGCTGCCCTTGGACATCCTGCCATAGGAAAAGGCCATTCTCTTTACTTAGTGAGTTTTAAAACTGTTATTATATATTCCACTACTTAGAATTCTCAAAACAATGAGGATTTCTAATTTTACCAACAATTACTGGCAGTAACTCTCTGTAAATAAGAGCTTTAAACAAATTTTAAAGTCTTGTCTGGGCATAGTAGTTCATGCCATCATTCTAATGCTTGGGAGCCTGAGTCATGAGGATCACTATGAATTTGAAGACAGCCTGGGCTACACATAGAGTTCTAGGCCAGCTTGACCTATAGAGTGACACCCTGTCTCCACAGATAAAAATAAAATAAACATAAAATTTAATTCTTTCTCTTTTTCTAGTAACATAAGCTTTGAAGTGAACAATTTACACTTCACCAAATGCTAATGCTATCTAGTTAGTTTTCAAAATATTTCTTACAGGTCTTGCTAGATCGGATATTTCAATGTATTGCAATGTTTGTGTTCTTTGATACTCAAATTTCAGAATTCTGGGTTTTATGTGGAGATCTTAGACTCTATTTTTACTCATCTCTTATTTTGCTCTGAGTGTGTGTGTGTGTGTGTGTTCATGTGTGTGAGTGTCAGTGTGGGTCAGAGGACAAGTTTTGGATCAGTCCCTTTTTCTACCTTTTACCTCATTAGAGGCAGTGTCTCTCTCATTCTCATTGTTGTTCACCACTGTGTTGGTTGATGAACTTCAGGAAAATTCTCTTACATTTTCATCCCTTCTCCCTTCTCACAGCTCTTAGAATGCTGGGATTACAGGAGCCTGCCATGACTTCTGGCCTTTATGCAACTCTGGGGATATGGATGCAGATAAGCACACTGCATGACAACAAGTACTTTATGTGCTGAACCATCTCTCTAGTCCACTATATCTCTTAGGGCAGCTTAAAATTATTATACCAATATATCTTCTTAAACATATATTATGAATAGAACTCTCAATTATATCTTCTAAATGATAGTATTACTGTTTATAAATATTTAGATTAAAAATTTAGAAAAGTTACATTAAATCTTGATATATTATAAATTTTATTATTGTTTTTAAGTATATTCTCAGTCTTTTGAATTTTCTATATATAAAACCATTGTATGTAAAGATAATATTTGTTGAGGTCAGGTTCACATTGCTGGCAGAAAACACCAGACCAAAAGCAGCTTGTGGGAGGAAAGGGTTTATTTTAGCTTACAGACTTGAGGGGAAGCTCCATGATGGCAGAAGACAATGGCACATGCTGAGGGTGGACATCACTTCTTGGCCAACATCAGGTGGACAACAGCAACAGGAAAGAATGCCAAACACTGGCAAGAGGAAGCTGGCTATAACATCCATAAGTCTGTCCCAACAATACACTGCTTCCAGGAGGCTTTAATTCCCAAATTGCCATCAGGTGGGGACCTAGCATTCAGAACACCTAAGTTTATGGGGGACACCTGAATCAAACCATCACACTCTTCTTTCCAAGATTGACACACATATATACTAATGTATTTAAATCTTCTGAAATAAGTAATACCAAAATATAATGAAAAATTTAATTGAAGATAACTTATATTTCAAACTGCTTTCAATACTAATATTGCTAAGAGTATCCTGATTAACTTTTGACTTTTGCAATGGAGCAATATAAACTTTATTATGTAAAAGAAAATTTTGTTTGTCAATTTATGTTTTCTTCTTAGCACTATTCATGTTTGTTGTTTATAGTTTTCCAAATTTTGAGTCAAACATATAGAAGAACCAAGGTTATGGGACTTATTTAAGAGATTATTATTTTTCCATCACCAATTTTCAACTGTTTAAAATATATTTGCCCTTTGATTTGCCAAACCTCCATTCTCTCTCTCTCTCTGTCTGTCTGTCTTTCTGTGTGTGTTTTGACATCTAAGCATATTATTAATGTGTGAGGAACAGGCATGGATGTATTACTTTTTCCTGAATGCTTTGTGATCAAATTCAACTGGAGGCATGCATGCATGTCTATTTACTATGAAATGGTCTAGTGTATCTAGTAGTATCAGTATATACATACATACATACATACATACATACATAGTATATATATATTTTTTTTCTGTAGTAGTTACCTTCTCATTGCTAAGACAAAACACCTAATCAGAAGCAGTTTATGGAAGGAAAGGGCTTATTTTAAGTCTACAGTCTCCAGGGGAAGTTTTGTCATGATTGAGAAAGCAAGAGCAGACAGCTGTTCATTACATGCTCACAGCTATGAACACTCAGTGGGCTGGACAATAGCAAGTGACAGCTGTGCTGCAGCAAAGCTCTATAACTAGAGATCCAGTATGAGGCATAATCACAAACACATGGGATTATGGAGAATATTTTACATTCAAACCACCACAGTGTCCTTTTAATAACTTTCTGCCACTTTCATAATGTAGCAATAATGAAATTAGACAGTATCTCCTGCATTCTTTCCCCTTCTTTGCCCATTATTTAGATATTGTCAATCTCTTGTACTCATTCATATCCTGTAAGACAAGGAACTTGTATAACCCACACATCATGTTTACCCAGAGAATAATATATTTTCATTCTATTTGGCTGTGTTATCTCTACCTTCACAGTATCACATATATTTATTATAGTTATAGTTTTACTGAAAAAAATGCTAAATTCCCCTCAACTCATGGTGTAGTCCTTCTCTAATAAAGTATCAAAAATGAATCTTGAGTTAAAAGTTCTATATACCCTTACAAATTTTTCATGGTGATTAAAAATATGTTTGGCTTAGTTTGAAATCCTGAGCTCACAATTTCTTTGAGTATTTATGTCCCCGTTGGTTTATGCTGAAGTGTTGCTGTTGATGTCTGTTGCCAATCTGATTATCTTTTCTTCATAATAGATTTGTGGTTTTTCTTTGGTGTTCAAGATTCTTTCTACAGCTTTAAATGCAGTAGCTTTTTCAGGTTCCGTTAGTGTGACAGTTCTCTAAAAGGTTTCCAACTGGGTAAAGTATGCTTGAAATTGTGCAGATTGAAGTTTTTTACTTCTTAGATTTGTCTCAATTCTTATTCTGTTTCTGAGGATCATGTTGTTTCCTTTTTACTTCTGTATATATCATCTTTTCTTGTTGCTATACATACATATTTGGGTACCCATCCAAATAATTTCTTCTGGATATTTTTTCCCTTTTATATGTCTTTTACTATCTTAGTTTCCATGGTATCTCAAGTCCAAGCAGCTGAATTTTACTTACTGAAAAAATAATGGCTTTTCCTAATTCTGTTTTCCCCCCACTACTTCTGGAAGTTCTTTTAAAAATCCTTCTTTATATTATAACCACATTTTTTGGATATTTCTTTTTCAGAGTTATACTTCTAACTAGCCATAGAGTTTTCATTTGCTGTTTCTTTATGCATATGCACTATATTGCCAGACATCCTTTTTTTTGAAATAAGTCCTGATAATTCTCCCAATTAATTTAATTTAGTTTAATTTATTTATTTGAGAGAGACAGGCATAAAGAGAGAAAAGATAGAGGGAGAGAGAGAGAGAGAGAGAGAGAGAGAGAGAGAGAGAGAGAGAGAAAATGGGCACACCAGGGCCTCTACCCACTACAAACAAACTCCAGACACATGTGCCACCTTGTGCATCCGGATTACCTGGGTCCTGGGTAATTGAACCAAGGTCCTTTGGCCTTGCAGGCAGGCGCCTTAACTGATAAGCCATCTCTCCAGCCCCAGAAGCTTAATTTATACTTATATTAAGTTCATTTTCTTCAATAACTTTTCACAAGGTTTGATTACATTTTTTTTGACATTATTTAAGACCTTTATTAACAGGTGCTTGCAGTTTGTGGACTTTTTTTTGAAAAAATCAAGTTGTAAACTTTTTATTACAAATTAAAAATGAAGTTCTTAAAAATCTCAACTTGACCAGATATGAAACAATTTAAAAACCTTTAAAGGTATATTGAGAAAAACCAGGCTTTTTAAAAAACACGTTTGTCATTACCAAAAAGAGACATCTTTAGGTAAAAATAATAAAAACCCCATGCTGCATAGTCAATGCAGATAGTTCTAGTTTATCTGCTCAATGGGCAAAAAGCAAGCACTTAAGGTCTTCAGCTCCAATCTTTTGTTCATTTCTTATTGCTGGAATTTCATATTCATTTCTTCTTGTTGGATGACTAGAAGGGATGATGGTAAAGATGGTAAGCCGGCATTTACTCAGCCCCGCCCTGCTCAGCCTCGGGAGCGGACGAATTTTCAGCTGGTGGATCGGCTGCTTTTGTCTCTTTGCCATTTTGTAGGGTTCTCTGGGCGTCTGCGTCGGTAACTGAAGTTGCGGCGGTACCGACGTTGATGTGGCTGCTGACCTTGGGTGTCATCTCCTTGCTTTTCCTTGTCCTCTTCATTGCCATCCTCTCTGGGCTGTCTTTGGCAGGAGGACCCCTGCGGAATCGTGGTCTATAACCCCGATACATGTTCTGTCTCACTGGTCTACCTTGCTCTCCTGCACCCTGCTTGTCAGCACCCTCCATCACTTCTCCCTGTACAGGAGGGTGGGAATACTGTGGTCGATGCCCATAGGGCCTCCGCATGTAGTAAGGTGGGAACCTTCGCCTGCGGTAGGGTCGGCGTTGTTGGTCCTGTCCTTCAGGAGCGCTCTCCATCCTTCATTCTTTTCCCCACTCTCACTATTCTGGTAATTCTGCTGGTGATTGCGTGGAGGACCCCAACGACGTGGATAGCTGTCTATAATGATTATGTCTGCTGCATATTTACTGCCTTGAACTGGAACTCCACCAAGGCCTGTAAGATTTGCTGCCTCCGCACCCTTTTCTCCTTCCACAACATCAAACTCCACAGTCTCTCCATCTCCTACACTGCCAAGGTGCTTCATGGGGTTATTCTTCTTTATGGCAGTCTGGTGTGCAAATACATCTTCCTTGGTGTCATTCCTGTGGATGAAACCATATCCATTCCTTACATTGGACCATTTTACTGTTCCCAAAACCTGCGTTGCGATGACCTTCTTGTCCCCGCGGCAGGCGCCGCCGATGTGAGGCCGGGGGCGGCTGCTGGGTCTCAGCCTCCCTGCTCGTGGCGCAGTGACGGGGACTGCGGCCGGCTGCGGCAGCTGCGGCTCCTCCTGGGTGTGATGGTAACTAGGCCGGCGGCACGGTGGGGCTGCTCAGGGCTCTCTGGGGTCCGCTCTCCGCTCCCGCTACCGATCGAACTCTTGATTACATTTTTTATGTTGTTCAATTTATATGTATTTTTTTTCCTCCTTTTTTTTTTTCTTTTGTACTTTTGGGAGTAGGTTTACATAGCTTCAATGCTTGAGAGCTCTTCTGTTATAAAATATGAAAGCTCAAATTCTGCCCTTCCCCAAATTCTACTTCTTTATTATAGCCCCTTAACTACCCAGAACATGAAACATGTCTCTCGTTACTCTATGCGATTTTGCATTACTCAGTGGACCATCTATACAGTCTTCTCACTCACTGAAGAGTGGGCCTCTGCTTTTCCAATAAAAGAATTACTCAATTTATCTAGGACTGAATGTTTTCATATTTTCCCTAGCAAATCACTGTGTTAGTCTATCTTTCCTACTATGACAATGGCACATGAAATGAGTAATTTAAAAGGAGGAAAGGCCTATTTTGACTCATGGTTTCAGAGGTTTTTAATCAATAGCCACTTAGGTCCATTGTTTCTGGGCCTCTGTGACAACACCACAGCAAAAGGCAAGCACCATGGCATGTGGTGGACCAAAACAGTGTGCATGGTGGGTAAGATGTACAGAGACAGAAAGGGGCCAGGGCAAGATGCAACCTTCAAAGGCACCCCTTCCTCGGTGACTTCCTTCCTCCAACCAAGCTCCTGTGGTTTTGGGTATTACCCTTCAAGTTTGAGCCAAATATCCTTATCCAACCTTTACAGCTTGTTTTACCTCTATGTGCCTGAAGACTGCATGCATTTTATGGGCTACTTAGGGTTTGAATGTTCCTCTTTCATTCAGTGTCCCTTCTACATCCTGTGTTCTCTGCTTTTTACAGAGCATCCTACTGGTGGGGCTTGACAGTAGCAGCTTTTTAAATGTCAATAGGAATATTTTATCAATCAATTCTTTAAATATACTCATAACTTTTTCTATTATTGTTACAATTTTAAAAAAAGAAATTAAGTATGTTGTTTTCATTATAAAAGAGAACAGCTTTTTCAGTATAAATCTGTAACACAAACTAATATTATCTTAAGACTAAGGTACTTGTCAACTAAATAGGTGAAAACTGTAGTAGATCTAAATATTTAAGTGACCCAGTGGATCCAAAGTACACATGAACTCAATATTTTAACATTGGCTTTATTTTTGGAGTTGAAAACATTATTATTTGTGATTAAAACTAATATTCCAATGGTGCCTATACCTAGCCTGAAGATTAGTAGCACACATACATTTGACTAGGCATCTTTGGGTAAAAAAATCTTAACAAATTTCCAGTTTTACACTGTGGCAAACGTACTCTCTGTTTTAGACTCCTGTGACAGGTCAGTTACTTGATTAGGTTGGGGTATATTGTAAAGGTAATTACATACTGTTCACTTTACATTGGACTGATTCTGTCTTAATAGAATGGGATAAGAAATTTTTTTTTTCTGGTTTTTTTTGGAGCATATATCTAGTGGTTAGACCCTATTGCTGAGGATACCATATGCTTTGGCTGCAGGACACTGAGAAATCAAGTTGAAGCTGAGCTAGATACCTCTTCTCTACTGATTAGCTGTGAGAGTACTGGAAAGTGCAATGTAGCGTGCTGGGGAAGAAAAGTTATGAATGAACTAAACCAGCAGAAGGCCCTGCAAGCTATTCTACTGGCAAAAATGTGGTATGGCTGTTATGGTGGAAACTAACTGCTCTCTTACTGGATTTGAGAACTTGGAATTCATGCCTGGTCGTGAAAACCTGTCCAGTACCTATGACTGGGGAGGTCATAAACCCAGGGGGAAAGAGGAAAGGTACTACTTTTGTTTGGCCAAATAAATATAGTTCCCTCTAAATATTTATGACTATGTCCATATATTAATGCAACCCTTACTTATGGTTAGAAGAGCTTTTCTTTTCACATGGCAATAACTACTGGGGAGACTCAAATCTTATCAGAATACTGAGAAGTGACAGTGGAGTGTTTAACATTGAGAGATAGCTCTCACATCCTCTGCGGCTCAGGAACCATTGCAGAAGAGGTGGAAGAAAGAATATAAGAATCAAAGGGTGAGAAGGACTGCTTTGGAATGTTTTCTTCCAGATACAAAGTGATCATTGCATTTATGATATCACAGTGGCTGATGCTACCTACTCAAGACCTAGAAAATATGAGGGAAAAGTGATGACATCAAAATAGATGACTATTTAGAATGAAGAAGGGAATCAGTGAAGGGGAAAATGGGAGGATGGATTAGAGAAGATGGTGGGAGGGCATTATGATCAGGGTACATTGTATGTATGCATGGAAGTTGTCAACATCTTTTAAAAGAAGCATATGTCCAGGCTATTAACTATATGGGCAGGAACCATGGCGGGGAACTAGGGGCAGCCCTGATAGTGCCTCTCATCAGCCTCAAGAAAATGCATTCTTTGGACTGGAGAGATGGGTTAGTGGTTAAGCACTTGCCTGTGAAGCCTAAGGACCCAGGTTTGAGGCTCCATTCTCCAGGGCCCATGCTAGCCAGATGCACAAGGGGGCCCATGCATCTGGAGTTCGTTTACAGTGGCTGGAAGCCCTGGATAAAAATAAACAAAAAATTTTAAAAAATGCATTCTTCTACAAACCCGAATGTGCTCAGATGTAGAATCTTATCTAACTGAGCTGAAAGATTAGGACATAGTCGTCCAGGAAGATGGCTCTGTGGATAAAACACTTGCTGCTCCAGCATGGACTTGTGAGTATGGATCCCCAGAACTCACAAAAGCCTGACACTGCAGCACTTGCAACTCTAATTCCAGTGTGTCTATGGCAGGAGGGATATGGAGACAGGAGCATCTCCTGGAAGCTTGCAATTCAGTTATCCTGGTGAACATAGCAGGGAACAATGAGAAACCCTGCTTCAAAGAAGTCTGGGACTGTTATCTGCAGTTTGTCCTCTGACCATACACACTGTGACACATACACATCCACACTGACACACATGAGCTCACACATGAATATGCACACACACCAAAAAAAGAAAAGAAGGAAAAATATCAGGATAGGGAAATGATGGGTCAAGTACTCATCTAAGCTTTGTTCTGACTCAGACCCACTAGAAGCTGTAGGATGATAAGTGTTTTATGTGGCTAATGTTTTGGTTATTTGTTGTACATTTATAAATACATATTTTCTTTACAAAGAGAAAAGAGAAGGAAGGAAGAAGATAAAGGAAAGGTGGAAGATAAAACTCACTGGTGCAGGAGCTTTGACTATGTGACCGAAGAGGTGTGGGACTCTCTCAAGCCAGGAGATTTTCTCCAAACAGTACAAAGTGACCTTGAACCTCAGAATTAACATTCAGTGGAAGATTCTTCTTAGCAGTGAGCAAATCTTATGTGTAATGTCTCTTTGCTTTTAGACTAGGAAGACTTAGCGCCTTCAACTTTGGAGTGTGTGTGAGTGTGTGTAGTGATGTAAATCTGTCCATTTATATCTCTACATATTTACCCAAGTTGCATGTTTTTGAAAATAAAAACATATCTAATATGTATTTCTGCTGGGAGGTGTGCAAGTATTGGGCAAAGGGTTTATTTATGTTGAATGTTAGTTGCAGTTGCTAAGTAAGTAGGATTTAAACATTTTAGTTATTCTATGCTCTTGCCAGAACTTGTCATTTTCTGTTGCTATCATTTCAGCCATTCTGAGAGCCTGGGTACTGATGTGTGGGACTTAATTATATTTCTATGATGAATGATGAAACTGAGAATATTTTTGTTTGTCATTGAATATTTATATATATATTTTGCATATACTCTCAAGCTATCTATTTATACTTTTAAATTAAATATTTTTATTTATTTGCAATCAGAAACAGACAAACATGAAGAGAGACATTGGGTATGCCAGGGCCTCTAGCTACTGCAAACAAACTCCATATGCATGCACCACTTTGTGCATCTGGCTTTATATGGGCACTGGGGAATTGGACTTGGATCATTAGGTTCTGCAGGCAAGTTTCTTAATGGCTCAGACATCTCTCCAGCCCTCTTTTTAAGCTTTTTGTGCATTTAAAAATTACTTTTGATTTCTTCACATACTTTGATACAGGTCCTTTGCTAAACACATGAGGCATTAAGGTTTTCTGTAAGTCTCTGCATTAAATTTTTGCTTGTGTGTTGTGTTTATGTGTATGTGTGAATGCATGATAATAGGTGTATGATTGTGTATGTAGGGATGAGTTCATGTATGTACACATGCGCATGGAAGCTGGAGGCAAACCTTGGGTGTTGTTCTCTGGAACATTCTCCAACTCTTTTTGAGACAGGCTCTCATTGGCTTGAAGTTCACCAATTAGGCTACACTAGCTAGCCAAAGATCTCCTGGGAGCTCTCTGCCTCTGCCTCCCCAGAACTAATATTACAGGCATATTCCACCATGCCTGCAATTTTACATGGGTACTGGGAATCAGGCAAGCTATCTCCTCAGTCCTGTCTTTTAATTTTTAGTAGTCTCTTTTGATAACAAGTAAGTAATTTTAGCATAATTGTGTTCATAATTTTTATGTCAGTCATAGTTTCTATACCTTGTTTAGGTATCTTTGTGTACTTCAAGGTTATAAGCATATTCCTTGCTTTCCTGTAAATGTAACATTACTTCAAATCTGAAAACCATATGCAGTTGGTGTGTGGTTGTGTGTGCGTGCGTGTGTGTGTGTGTGTGTGATGGGATAGTAGGTTAAGATACTTCTCTGTTCCTTATATGAATTATCTCAAAACTATCTTTAAAGAGGACATCTCCCCATCCATTGTATAGAATGATTCTTTAATTCATATTTTAGAGGAATTTTCAATAGAAAGAATTGGTTAAGAGATAAACCATTACCCTTGCAATGGCTATTTAAATTTTTGATTTATCCTAAATTTTAGGTTTAGTGAAAGAAATCTTTATTAACAGCATGCTTTGACATTTCTAGGCAAGAGATTGGGAAAAGAACTCAATAGGTAAAGTCATTTCTGTGCAAGCATGAGGACCTGAGTCTGGATCCCCAGAACCCATACCTCTCCTCTCCTCAATTCTCCTCTCCTCTCCTCTTTCTCTTCTCCTCTCCACTTTTCTCTTTCTCTTTCTATCTCTCACACACACATACCATTGACATGAACATAAAAATAATAAAAACAATCTTTTAGGCAAAGCATGTCAGAGTATTTTTGGATTGTTCAACTTCTAGAAGCCAACCATGCTCTCTTTCTCAAACACTGACAGTCTGTTTTCTCCTTTCAATTTTTCCAATCAATCAAAGGGAATGCACTTAATTTGCCTTTCTAGTCCCTAGTATAACTGTTTTTAAAAAAATATTTTATTTTTATTTATTTATTTAAGAGAGAGAGAGAGTGAGGGGGGAGAGAATGGGTGTGTGAGTGCCTCTAGCCACTGCAAATGAACTCCAGACGCATGTGCCACCATATACATCTGGCTTATGTGGATCCTGGGGAATCAAACCTGAATCCTTAGACTTCACAGGCAAGTGCTTTAAATATCCCTCCAGCCATGTTTCTTTTATCTGACACATAAACTGTCAATAAATATATGCTTTTTAATACTTTATGTACATATGTTTATACACACACAGTTACACATAGGAAAGATGGAACACATTCAAGAAGCTTATAATCATATGTATATCCGTGGATATATTAATATTTAATTTTATAAACATGCCTGTTATGTGATGTTTTTGAGACTTCAGAATCTTTTGATGCCTTAAACTCATGTTTCTCAAAAATTGTGTTTAAGATAGTTCTCTTTACATGCTTACCATTAAAATTATATGTGATTTTTGATGTTGATGCTTGCTGAATAAGCCTCAAGGTTAAGTCTGTAACTGTGTCAATAAGACATTTTTTGCTTCTGTTTTGAACTATGATATTAATTTTATCTTAGAGGAAATAACATGCACAAAATTAATCTTAAACTTGTCTTCTTTCAGCATGCGGTTATAACATCAACAGTAAAACAACACCTTTGGCACAGAGCCATTATCAGCCTAGGATAGCAGATGTCATTAGTACTAAGGGAAGTCAGTTAATCCAGTGCTTAAGATGATGTATCACTTGTAAAGTCACACTTCTTCTTTGTGCTGAAGAAGACTGATTGGCAGCAACCGTGGCTGGAGACCTGTCAAGGGGTGAAAATGAAGAGCTGAAGATTCTAAAGGCATAGAACCAGGAGACTGAGCTGTTAAAAAACCCAGAGAGGAGTGAAAAATGAAAGCAAAGCAGATACCTATTGATATTTATCTGAGAGGACGAGAACCATTTCACCTGTAGGATTGCGGAGATACAGGGACTGCCCAGGTTGGACAAGCAATGTGAAGCTCAGGTGGTGTCTGCAGCAGTGGGCACTTCACGTTTTATGTAGTTAATATCACAGATGTTAAGACTGATCACTTACATGAAGCACATTTATTTCAATCCTGGGATTTTGAATTGTCACTTGCAATTAGAAAGTAAAAAGTAACACAGAGACCATAAAGAAGACATACATAATGCAGTTTTCATTGATAATAAGGCATTTTGGATGATGGACACTAGAGTTTCAGTTGTTCTAGTTATCTGGCTTATCAAGTTGAGTCAATCCTGAAGTAACCACTTTAACCTTGTACAAAAGTTCTAGTGTCTCCAAACCAATAGGTTTGAGTAGACAATGGAAAACTGTACCTTTCATGAAGTTTTTAGTTTATACAAAGGGACAATTTACAATCCTTGTTAAGTGATGGCAATTTGTTCAACTGTCTTTAGTGTAGTGATAGAATTCTATCATAGATAATGTGTATTCCCATGATTATTGGAAAATCTAATCATTGTCAAAGGGGGTTTGCCTAAGAATCTTGTAGTTTAGAAATTACTAAGATATGAAAGATGTTTTTCTAATATAATGTCCCAAATTTTATGTGCTGATACAGGCTTCCAGGTTACATGGCTTTTCCTATGTACTCAAAATGTTTATGACATCTATTGTGAAGCCACTGACAGAAGTGAGGTCAATCAGGTGGAGAGAGCCACGTGTCTTCCAGAGGGTAGCAGTTACATTATCATTGCTGTGACAAAACTGATCAGAAACAGCTTGTGGAATAAAAGGATTTAATTCAGGCTTATAGTTTCAAGGGGTAAATGTCATCAGAGTAGAAAAAGCATGATAGCTGTTTTACAACATCACACATTGGCAGGAGAGAGAGAAAGAGAGAGAGAGAAGCAAAAGTAAGCTAGCTTTGGCAGTTGGGCTTTATTAATCAACCCCAAGATCCACCCCAGCTACACACCTCTTTCAGTAAGACTCTGCCTCCCAAAAAATGCTCCACCAGCTGAGAACCAAGTAGCAAGGTTAATCACAAACACTTGAGGATATGAGTGAGGGGCATTTACATTCGAATCACCACAGAAAGGAACATATTGGAACATGCAGTTTGAATTACATTATTTATTTATTTGGTTCCAATGACAGTTACTCCAATGCTTATGCAAATTAATTTTATAAATAGCATGAAAAATATCTGTGCTAAGCAACTAGCAAAAATTTCGTGTGGTTTTATATCAACTGTTTTTAGTATTTTAGGCTATAAGTTTGGCTGTTTTCTCATTGCACTTTATTTAACTCATAAGGTAGTATTAATCAATTATCCAAAAATAACAATCCACAAAAGAGGAATTACATGAATATTTTAGGAATGCAGATGTAAGTATTTTTAGCTTTGTATTTATTATGAGTGAAAAGCTGAACTAAAATTAAGAATAATAGTCATAATTGATCATATGCTAGATAAAAATGATTTTTTCAAATATTGTCACATCTGATTGTAAACTATATGTGGTGGGTGCATTTTATTGATAATTTTATTCTTTTTAAAAATATTTTTATGGCCTTATTGGCAAGGGGAGAGAGACAGAGTGAGAGAGAAAGAGAGAGAATGGGTGGGCCAGGGCCTTCAACCACTGCAAACGAATTCCAGGCACATGCACCCCTTTATGCATCTGGCTTACATAGGTACAGGGGAATCCAACCTGGATTCTTTGGGTTTGCAGGCAAGTGCCTTAACTGCTAAGCCATCTCTCCAGCCTGCTAATTTTTATATATGCATGTTATAGTCACTTTCTTGTTGTTGGGACAAAACACCTGACCAAAACCAGCTGATGGGAGGAAAGTTTTGTTTTGTCTTAAAGTCTTGAGGGGAAGTTGGCAGTGTAAAGAAGGGTATGAGCAGAGGGTGGACAAACATTACTTCTGACACACTCAGGGGAAAACAGCAATAAGAAAATAAACTAATCTCTGGCAAGGGCAAGCTGGCTATAACAACACTATAAGCCCATCACTAGCAATATGATTCCTACACAAGGCTCCACTTCTAAAATTGTCATCAATTCAGGAACAAGCATTCAGGACAAAAGAGTTCAGAAGTGACATCTGATTGAAACCACCACAATGCACTTGTGGTGGTTTGATACAGGTGTCCCCCATAAACTTAAGTGTTCTGAATGCTAGGTTTCCAGCTGATGGATATTTGGGAATTAATGCCTCCTGGAGGGAGTGTATTGTTGGGGGCGGGCTTATGGGTATTAAAGACAGTTTCCCCATGCCAGTGTTTGGCACACCCTCCTGTTGCTGTGTCCCACCTTATGTTGGCCAGGGGGTGATGTCCACCCTCTGCTCATGCCATCATTTTCCCCTGCCATCGTGGAGCTTCCCCTTGAGCCTGTAAGCCAAAATAAATGTCTTTTTCCCAGAAGCTGCTTTTGGTTGGGTGATTTCTACCAGCAATGTGAACCGGACTGCAACAGCACATAATATGTTTTGACCATAATCCCCTCTCATCACTCTCTCTTGTCCCAACTCTCCCTCCCCTTCCACTGAATCTCTTCATCCCACACAACCAAATCCTCTTCTTCTTTTTTTTTTTTTAAAATTGTCTTTATTTGCTGACAGAAAAATGTTTTTCTCATGTTGCATTTGTTCTATGTTGATATATTTTTACTAAGGCTCAAATCAGATTGCTTTGAAAGGTTTCAAAATTAATCAAATATATATTAATTCCTGGTTTTTTTTTGAGGCAAGCCCAACAGACGGACCTTTTATTCTATGCAAGAGAGTGAGACTGAGGGAGAAGGGGGGGGGGAGAGAGATAGATAGAGACAGAGAGAGAGAGAGGAGAGAGCTGGCATGCCAAAGCCTCTCAGCCACTGAAATAAACTCCAAATGTGTGCACCACCTGTGTGCTTGTGCAACTTTGCATGCATGGGTCACTTTGTGTGTCTGGTTTATGTGGAACTTGGAGAGACAAACATGGGTCCATAGGCTTTGCAGGCAAGTGCCTTAATTGCTAAGCCATCTCTCAGGCCTTTACATTTCATGTTTTAATTAGATATGGACATATTTAGTAATATAAACAACACATGTTGGGTTGGTACCATCCTTTCCATCCTCCCTATACCCTTTTCTAAAGAGGCTTTCCTCATTTGGGAGGGAGGTGAAACCCATGCGGATTGTGGGTCATGCATTATGGGGGGGAGAGAGGCAACACCTCTGTGCAAAATGTCCCAGCCTCTTCTGCAAAATTCCCTGAGCCATTCTGGGAGCCTTTTAAGTCTTCTTCAGTGATGGGCACTTAGGGGCCTCTGGATCTCTGGTTTGGTAGGTGTTGAGTGTCCTCAGTGTTTATCTACATCACTCTTGTGCTGATATCAGATTCACTAGAAAGCAGCTCACTTGCTAATTTCCCTAATTCTCTGTGGTTTTATCTGTGGCTGGGGTGAAGTGTGCACCGGGTTGTTTATCTCCTCTGGTCCAGCTCCCATCTGAAAAAGAGAAACAGATTCTCCAACTCTCCAATGGGCAATGAACTCATCACTAATTAATTGGGATAAGCATTATTAATTTAGAAAGAATTTAAAGGGTGTAGACCCTCTTATAGCCCAAGGATAGTGGGAACTTGAGAATGGAAAGCAGAGTCATTATCTGAATATGAATCTGACTTGTTTCCCAGTCCCTGATGTGGTTTCCTTTCCACTGAGCAGATTTGTTAGCAAATCCAAGAGCAGTTGGTTACCCACCCTGGCTATGTGCCACTATTGCATTTCTGTGAGTAGCAAGTCAGGTTGTTTGCATCTGAGTTGCTTGAATTGCTTGAACAGATGTTGGCCACATTCTCCCAGTAGCTCACATAGAGTCTTCCTGCATTAGATGGGCTAATTGTCTGGGAACTGGCTCTCTTCTTCATTCCAATCAGGTCTCTGAATGGTCCATACCAACAGTGTATGGTGTCTTCAACAGTGGGTACCATTAACCTCTGGTGGGTACTCAATTGCTCTGACAGAAGCCTGTCTTGTTTTCAGAGATCCAGTAGGTCTATCTGCTCAACAGCTCATTGTGGTTGTAGACCACATCCTGGTACAGGGAGTTACAGGCCAGTGCCAAAGGAAAAGAAAAAAAGAAAAAGACAGAGAAGAAAGATAAACAGGAGAAATTTGAGATTTCAAGTTTCATCTCACTCTCTCCAGGGCCCTTCAATTTATGTGCTCCCCCTAAGTTCCTCTTGAGGATTCCATCTTTTAGTTTGACTTCCAGGATATAGGATTCTATGGTACCAGTTCAATTTGGGTTCAATTTTGTGCCCCCCCTACCCTTCTCTTTCCTCTAAGCCCTACTATCCCTGTTGTCCAAGCCTTGAGATGCTATTCAGGTATGTCAGCAATTCGGACTGATCCAGGTTAGGAACCAGAGATAAGTGAGACCATGTGATGATTGTCTTTCTGTCATTATATAAGTTCACTTAAAACTATTTGTTACAAGTTTGACCATTTTTCTACAAATTTAATGTGTCAGTTTTTGTTACTGCTGGGTAGAATTCCATCATGTAGAGATACCACATATTGGTTATCCATTCATCCAATGATGGACACCTGGGTTGATCCCAGATTTTAACTATTATTAATTGAGCAGATATAAACATGGTTGAGTAAATATCTCTGAATTGAGATGTGGAGCTTTTAGGGTAAATTCAAAGTAAGGGAATAACAGGTCTCTTAGTAATTCTATATTCATCCTTTTCAGGAATCTTCATAATGATTTCCACAATGTTTGTACCAGTTTACATTCCACCAACAACGAATAAGTGTACCTATTTCTCCATATCCTCACCAACATTTGTTTCCATTTGACTTTTTAAATGTTTGCTATCCTTACTGGGGTAAGGTGAAATCTCATAGTTGTTTTAACTTGGATATCTCCAGTGGTTAGGGATGTTGAACATTTTCTTAAGGGTGTTTTAGCCATGTGTAATTCTTCCTCTGAGAACTCACTATTCAGTTCCTTGCCCCACTTTTATAGTGGGTTGTTTGATTTTTTTTAGTTTCTTGTGTTATTTGTATGTTCTAGATATTAGGCTTCTGTCAGTGGTATATCTGGCAAAGATTTTCTCCCATTCAGTGGGTAATCTATTGGCTCTGCTTATGCCTTTTTTGTCTGTGCTTTGTTCAGCAAGTCTTTTCCAAGTCCTATATCTTGGGGAGTGCCTCCTGTTTTTTCTTCCAGTAGTGGAAGATTTCAGGTCTTAAATGCATTTGGACTTGATTTTTTGTGTATGGCAAAATGAGTGGGTCTAATTTCATTTTTCTACATATGGTCATCCAATTTGTCCAATACCATTTGTTGAAGATGCTATCTTTTTTTCCAGTCTACATTATTGGCTCCTTTGTCAAAGATCAAGCAGCTATAGTTACTTGACCTAAGGTTTGGGTATTCAATTCTGTCCCACTGGCCTACGTTTCTGCTTTTATTCCTGTACCATGCTGCTTTTGTCACTCTGGGTTTGTAGTTAGCTTTAGATTGGTTATGGTGATACCATAAGAGGTGTTTCTTTTCTTTTTTTGTTTTTGTTTTCCTTTTGGATATCTGAGTACTTCTGCCATTCCCTATGAATTTTGAGATCATTTTTTTCAATTTCTGGCAAGAACAATGCTGGTATTTTTATTGGTATTGCATTGATTCTGTATATTACTTTTGGTAGAATTTCCATTTTCATGCTCTTAATTCTACCTATCCTGTAGCATGGCAGTACCTTTGATTTTCTCAAGTCTTCCTCTATTTCTTTCTTGAGTGTTTTACATTTTCATTATATATGTCTTTCACATCCTTGGTTAGTGTTATTACAAGGTATATATTTTTTTTGCTGTTGTTGCTCTTGAGAATGGGACAGCCTCACTGATTTCTTTCTCTGTATATTTGCCCTTTGCATATTAAAAAAAGCCACTGACTTTTGTGCATTGATTTGTATCCTGCCACTTTGCTTAAGGAATTTATCACCTTTAGAAGTACTGAGATGGTGACTTTTGGGTCACTTATATATAGGATCATGTCATCTACAAATAGGAATAACTTGACTTCTTCCTTTCCAATTTGAGTCCCTTTTATTTCTTTCTCCTATCTTGTTGCTTGGGCTAGTACTTCTAGTACTGTGTTGAAGAGCAGTGGTTAGAGTGGACACACCTGTCTTATGTCCAATCTCAGAGGGAACTCCTTGACTTTTTCCTCATTAAGTATTATTTTTGCTTTAGTAGCTTTATAGATAGCCTTAATTGTTTTGAGATATGAATCCTCCATGCCTATTCTTTCCAGATTTTTGATCCTGAAGTGGTGTTGTATTTTGTCAAAGGTCTTTATTGCACCAATTGAAATGATCATGTAGTTTTTATGGTTCAGTTTATTTTTATGGTGTATTACTTTGACTGATTTCTCTATGTTAAACCATCCCTATATCCCTGGGAATAAGCCTACTTACCAAGACGGATAATGCTTTTGATGTGTTGCTGAATTCAGTTTGCAAGTATTTGGTTCAGGATTTTGCATCTAAGTTCATTAGGGATATAGTCCTTTAGTTTTCTTTCTTTATTGCATCTCTGCCTGGTTTTGGTGTTAGGGTGATGCTAGCTTCATAAAAGAAGTCCAGGAGGATTCCCTGGTCTCTGATTATGTAGAACATCTTGAGAAAAATTGGTTTCAGTTCCTCAATGAAGGTTTGATAGAATTCAGCTGAGAAGCCATCTGGTCCTGGACTTTTCTTTTTGGGGAGGCCTTTTCAATCTCCAGGAATGTGTTAGGTTTGTTTAGGAGATTATTCCGCTCTCAGTTTAGTTTTGTTTGGTGGTATATGTCTAAGAATTCATCCATATCTTACAGATTATTTAGTTTTGTGGAGTAGAGGTTATGGATGTATGCCCTGATGATTTTTCTAATTTCATTTATGTCTGTAGTTCTCTCTCCTTTTTCATTTCTGATTTTGTTAATTTGAGAATTCTTTTTTTTTTTTTTTTTTTTGCTTGATCAACTTGGCCAGGGGTTTGCCAATCTTGTTTATTTTTTCAAAGAACCAGCTTTAAATTTCATTGATTTTTAAAAATTGTTTTCTTAGTGTCTAATTCATTAATTTCTACTGTAATCTTGATTATTTCTTTCTGTCTGGAGCTCTTTAGGTTGGATTCTTCTTATTTTTTTCAGAGCCTTTAGGTGGGCAGTCAGGTTATTGATTTCGGATCTCTGTCTTTCTATGGATGGCACTTAGTGCTATGAATTTTCTTCCTAAGACTACCTTCATTGTGTCCCATAAGTTTTGGTAGATTGTGTTTTCATTATCATTTCATTCTAGGAATTCTACAATTTCTTCCACAGCCCATTCATTGTTTAAAAGTGTGTTTTTTAGTCTCCAGGAGCTGGTGGAGTTCTTGATGTGTCTCTTGTTAATTTCTAGCTTTAAAGCATTGTGATCTGACATGAGGAAGGAAGTAACTTCAATAGTCCTGACTTTATAAAGACATGCTTTATCACCTAATATATCATCAATTTAGAAGAAGGTTCCATATGAAAAGAATGTGTATTCTGTAGAGTAGGGGTGGAAAGTTCTGTAGATATCCGTTAGGTCTAGTTGATCTATGATGTTGTTGAGCTCTATTGTTTCCCTGTTGATTTCTGCTTGGATGATCTATTGATGATAGTGGAATAGTGAAATCTCTGTCTATGATGGTATTGGTGTTTATTTCTGTTTTATCATTGAGTAGGTCTGGCCTACTCACTCCAGACTGCTGCACCAGCCTGCAAGACTGGCACAGGGAATCCAGGCTGTGGAGGTGGGATGAGCCAGGATACAGAGGTCTGGTCTACCTAGTCCAGACCACCTCACCTTCCTGCATCCTGTCCATGCAGGCAACACAGACTGGGGAGCTCATCTTTTATTTTGTTGTCCTCTGTTTCAGAAAATAAAATTGTCTTCCTTCATTATCCATGACAGCATGTTGATGGGCCCAACATTGTGCAGTTAATGAGAAGTAATGTGAAGTCATGAATGCAACAGACATATCCCTGTATCCAGAAAACAATGTTCCTAACCACTCTTGTCATCTTCTTCTTATATTATTTATGATACCTCTTCCTCAATGTTCCCTGATCTTTTTGTGTGACTTGCTGCATTTTTCATTTCCAACTTTATTTCAGTTTGTTTTTACTTTGTGGTTTTTATCTCTTTTTTAAATAATATTTTCATATCCTGGTTTGATTTTCATTTTATCTATATATATTTATATAGATATATATCTATATCTATCTATCTATATATATCTATATCTATATATATCTATATATATTTATATATATCTGTATGTATTTGTGTTCTCTTGGTGTTCATTTAGGCATTTATTTACATTCATTTGGGATTTATTTAGAATTATATACATTTATCTCAGTATATGAATTCTCAGTATATGATTGTAATCATTATTTTCTTTTGAGGTATTACTTTTTTTGGAGTATCCTCTAAGACTTCATGGGGTTCTTTCTCTATGCAACTGATAATTCTTTGGATGACATATTGGCTAGGTTTTACATGTTATATATTTTATATTAAGACTTACTTATGTGGAGATAGTATATTGGTTAGGTTTTCCTGGTATACCTGTGTTAAGTGAGTATTTGGAAAGGTGCTTGGTATTTTGTGTGTGTTCATTTGTCTTTGCCCTCTGTGCTGCTATTTGGTGTTTAATTTTTGAGACACTTGATGTAATGGCTAATTATTGGAGGTCTAGGATGGGGAACAAGCAGGGTACTAGAAAGAAGCTGCATGCCTGAACTCACTAATGATTGTTGCCAGGGGCCTATAATGGTGTTTTGAATACCTTTTTCCCCTTAATCATAATTCAACCACAAGCTTCAAAGCATATATTACAATATAAACATAATTGAATGTGATCTAAGAAATACATGCTTAATCTTTATAGGATTGTAGGCAATCTGATTTAAAACTGGTAAGTTGGAATGTCCTTCTGTCTTTTTTATTATACTGAAGAAAACATCCAAAGAAGAACACTCAAGAAAAACTGTCATGAGTTTATTTTTTATTATTAATTTTATTTATTTGAGAGTGACAGACAGAGAGAAAGAGGTAGATAGAGAGAGAATGGGTGCACCAGGGCTTCCAGCCCCTGCAAAAGAACTCCAGACACGTGTGTCTCCTTGTGCATCTGGCTAATGTGGGTCCTGGGGAACTGGACTGGGGTTCTTAGGCTTCACAAGCAAGTGCTTAACTGCTAAGCCATCTCTCCAGCCCATGAGTTTTAATTTAGTTCAGATACTCAAATATAATGTTCGTTATTTTCTTTTCTCAGGGAAACAGTCATATGCATGTGAAATACAGCTTGAGAAGTAAAGTGGACAACTTATTTGGATAATAATAGCTTTCTCCAATATAACAAATATTTCAGACACCTAAGCCCTCTATAAGTTACATGATTCTTTAAAAT
The DNA here is from genome assembly GCF_020740685.1 of Jaculus jaculus. Classification (NCBI taxonomy): domain Eukaryota; kingdom Metazoa; phylum Chordata; class Mammalia; order Rodentia; family Dipodidae; genus Jaculus; species Jaculus jaculus. The sequence continues at coordinate 86,602,879 of NC_059105.1, read as the reverse complement.
AATGTTTGGTTGTATGGTGAGTTCTAGAAAAGTCAATTGGTGCCTAGAGATACAGCTTAGCAGTTAAGGCATTTGCCTGCAAATCCAAAGGACCCAGGTTTGATTCCCCAAGGTGCACGTAAGCAAGATACACAAGGGGCACATTCATCTGGAGTTAGTTTGTGCGGCTAGAGGCCCTGGAGTGCCAGTTCTCTCCCACCTCTTTCTCTCTCTTTCTCTCTCTCTCTCTCTCATTGCAAATAAATAAATAATATTTAAAAACTCCTTAATATAAAAACAGAAAAATCAATTGGTAAAATGTTTTCCAACAGTACAATAACACATTTAAAATAAATTATACTGTAGGGCTGGAGAGATGGTTTAGTGGTTAAGTGCTTGCCTGTGAAGCCTAAGAACCCCAGTTCGAGGCTCAATTCCCCAGGACCCAAGTTAGCTAGATGCACAAGCGGGCACACGCATCTGGAGTTCGTTTGCAGGGGTTGGAGGCACTGGCATGCCCATTCTCTCTCTCTCTCTCTCTCTGCCTCGTTCTCTCTCTGTTGCTCTCAAATACATAAAAGTAAACAACAAAAAATTTTTAAAAAATTATACTGTAGATAAATTATGTCATGTTGTACTCAGCACTTTGTAAACTCTGAGAATTATCAGTACTTTCACCTGGAAACTCACATTTAGCTGAGAGCTAGAGTGTCTACCTCTAGGTCAAATGTGAACCAACATAATCAAATATGTGAAGCAAGCTGTTCTAGGGAAAAAGAAGCTATATCAGCAGAAAATCGTGAAAGGATGAGAAGGTCCAGAAGCAGTCATAAATTTAATGTAGTAAATACAGAAAAAAGAAGGAAATAAAAATTTACAAATACTGGTCTTGGTGACACCTGCCTGTAATCTCTCAGTCCTTGGGAGAAACAGATGGGAGGATAAAATGTTTAAGGCCATCCTTGTCTGTATAGCAAATTTGAGGCCACTATGAATTATATGAGTCCCTCTACTAAATAAATAAATAAAATAGCAAAAAGGGGCTAAAATCACGGTTCAGTGGTTAAATTCACTTGTTTACAAAGCCTGTCCTCCTGGGTTTATTCCCCTGTATCCACATAAAACCAAACACACAACATGTTGTGTGTGTCTGATGATCCTTTGCAGTGGCAGGAGGACCTGACACACCTTTACACATTCACTTTATCTTTCTCTATCTCTTACTGTCACAAATACGTAAAATATTTTTTAAAAACAATGCAGAAAGGAGTTTTTCTCTATCATATAATGGAAATAAAATTTTCCCATTAAAAGAACATTTTCTGTTTTAAAAATATTGTATTTATTTATTTATTTATTTGACAGAGAAGGGTGGGGGGAAGAGAGAATGCCAGAGCCTCCAGCCACTGCAAATGAACTCCAGATGCATGTGCCCCCTTGTGCATCTGGCTAAGGTTGGTCCTGGGGAATCAAATGTGGGTCCTTTAGCTTTAAAGGTAAATGCCTTATCTACTAAGCCACCCTACAGCCCCTAAAAGAACATATTCAATTAAATTTACTATAAAACAGTTACTTAGAATAATCACTAATTTACTAACACAGAAATTAATATCAAATGACAGGAAGGTACTAAAAGCTCCATTGTAGTGATAATAGCAGTCAAACTATGAGGATATACAAATCTTCAGTGCTCAAATCTAGATTGTTTCTACTTCATGCCCTTGCATCTTCTGTGACAGTGCTCAACACACGCTGTTAAACATTGCTCACATGGATTAGTCTTCATGCTTCATGTTTTCCTCATGCCTTATTTGTACCTCAGTGCAGTGTTTGGACAATATGTGTGATGTTAAATTGACCAATCAATGTTCGTTGGCTTGCTAAATACATAGAAAAAAAGTGTTTTTTCTCCAGACAGGCACATAAAATTTCACGTAATTTTCTTCTTGACTCAGAGACTATTGTAGTCAATGGATATTGATCAATTTACCTACAGTTATCATGCACACTGCTATTTCTAGTATGCCCATCAGTATTTGGCTTTTTTCATTTCTTTCATTTGCCTTTTTACTTTCATGGACATTTTATTGGCACACTTAAAGATGTTCATTTTTGTACTTTGCCTATGTCCAATAATTATCTTTATAGCTTCATAGGAAAAATACTTTCAAAGGGAAAATAGCTGTCTAATATTTCTATTCAAAACTTATTATTAGTAGTATCCCAAACTACCTTACTATTATCCTCTGTGTGTATGCACATGCATACTTGACTATTTTATACTGTAATATGCATAGGAAATCATCCTGTGTAATTAATTTGAAGGAACATCCTGTTTATTCTCTTGATAAGAGTAAAGCATGATGCATTATGGGAAATGCACACTCATCAATTCACTCAATAATTTATTCATTCAACAAAGATATTGATGCCTTTCTGTCTGCAAGAGGCTTTAAGTCCTCAGATCTTTTATTTTCTGCCCTGTCCTCATTTTGATCTAATGGAACTCTCAATAACTTGGATTAAATATGTGTCTCTTTTTTTTTAAAATTATTTATTTATTTATTTATTTGAGAGTGACAGACACAGAGAGAAAGACAGATAGAGGGAGAGAGAGAGAATGGGCGCGCCAGGGCTTCCAGCCTCTGCAAACGAACTCCAGACGCGTGCGCCCTCTTGTGCATCTGGCTAACGTGGGACCTGGGGAAGCGAGCCTCGAACCGGGGTCCTTAGGCTTCACAGGCAAGCGCTTAACTGCTAAGCCATCTCTCCAGCCCAATATGTGTCTCTTTTATGTTGACTATACATGAATGCTTGAAGTTCTATTGTCCTTCAAACCTTTCTTCATAAATGGGTAGTATTCTGAATTCATTGTTTGTAGAAGTGAGGGCCGAAAAGAACCTTGTGTTTTCCTTTTGCTGTCACTGGTAAGACTGAACATCAAGCCAACAGGATGTAAGAAGGGAGAATATCATATATTTTTTACTTTTTAACTATGCATTCAGTGAAAACTCCTAAAATATCTGGGGAAGTTCTTAAAGTATCGTGGATGTTTGCCAAAATTTTCTGAATTCATAATCTGTTTACCATGAAATGCAGAATCAGCCAGTCTTTCACTTCCAGTGTGAAGCTACTCATAGTACCTAAGCCATTAGTTGTGTAAAATTTTCCCTTTACTTCATTAATGTTTCACATTGATGACCATCCTAGGAGTAAATACTGACTTAACTCATGATTTCTTAGGGATTTTAGTTATCCACAAAACATTCTGATATATGTGCTATTGGACTTTTAACCATTTCAATACTTGAGCCAAAAGCTTTTAAATTAGTCTATCAGAATTAATTAAGACTTGGTAATGAGTAAAATTCTAATTTTACATCAAGGACTTCATGAACCAAGACGGCTTAAGGTTTTTGTCCAATAGAAACATGTTTCTTGCATTTAAAAATTTCAAGGACTGCGAAGATGTCTCAGTAGCTAAAAGTGCTTGTGTGCAAGCTGCTAGCCCAAGTTTGATCCTCAACACCCATATAAATCTGGGTTAGAGTGGATCCTCTGTAATCCCTATGCTCCTATGGCAATGAAAGGCAGAGGCAGGAGAATCTGGAAGCTCAAAAATAGCAGTGGCAAGAAAGACTGTCTCAAGAAGGTAGCAGGAGAGGAAAAACCCTGTGAAGTTTTCCTCTGACCTCCACGTACACAGTGACACATGTGTCCCACCACATTATATACATGCACATACATATACACACAAAAATAATAAGAAAATCCAATTTTATTGTAAGAACTCTACAGTCTTATTGAAACTTCCTTAACAATAACTTTTGGATATTTCACTTACTTAAAAAATCTTCAAGTAAATCGTGGTTTCTTTAAAAATTATGTATGCCCATAGAACTGATATATTTATTTATATTTATTTACTTATTTGCAATCAAAAAGAGAGATAGAAGAGAGGAAGAGAGAATATGTGTGCCAGGGCCTCCAGACTCTGCAAACAAGCTCCCTAAGTGTGTGTCACTTTGTGCATCTGACTCACGAGGGCACTAGACAATCAGACCAAGATCCTTAGGCTTTGTAGGCCAGTGCCATAACCATAAGCCATATACATGTATTGGTTTTTTGAGGTAGGGTCTCACTCTGGCTCAGGCTGGCCTAGAATTTACTATGTACTCTCAGGGTGGCCTCAAACTCATGGTGATCCTCCTACCTTTGCCTCCCATGTGCTGGGATTAAAGGCGTGCACCACCACACCTGGCTGAGATTGATATTTTTCATAATAGTGTACATTATTCATTCACCATCATTTGAGTGAGTAGCATTCCCTATAGATCTCTTTGAAATTAAAAAAAAAAAAAGCCTGGAAAGTTAAGCATTCTCTTTCTATATACTGTGAGATTTGACTCTATAAGAGGTTGTCAGTATTTTAGATGCAGTATTGTAACTTTATAGGCTCTAAATATGTCCATTCAGAGTACTATGATTGAATACATATAAATTTGTTTTTTAAAGATCATTAATTTTATCCATCACATAATTATTTGTCATGGTCTACATGCTACATATGGTACTAGGTACTGGAGATAAAATAATAAACAAAAACAGGTAGGTTTATATTCTATTACTAACCAGTCTTAGGTGCATCTATGCATCATTCAGATATCTATAAACATAACTCTAAGCAGTTTTGACATATATTAGAAAGGAGGTATGCATGGGTGTAACAGTGAAGACATTTTATTTAATGTGCAGGTTAAGGAGGTCTTGTTGGAAGTACCACTTATACTGGGACACCAGGAATGAAAAGGTTTTAACCCACAAGGGAAAGGAGTTGTAGGCTAAGGGAGAGGTGCTGCAAAATATGATAAGAGACCATGACACTACAATTACAACTGTATGTTAGTGAAGCACATGCAATTGTGAATATGTGACTCTTTTGTTCTATAAAATGCTTATAATATTAAATATTTCAATTTAATATTAATGTAACACACATGAATGTATTAACACCCAACAATTTGATCAAATTTAAGAAAATCACTGTATTATTTTTCTCTAGGCCTCTATTCTATTATTTCTAAGATATAGAAAGAAGCAAGTTAGGAAACAGCCATCTGAAAGAAAAATTGTCAGTTTTAATTTTTTAAGTAAATGAAATCTACAGATTCAATTAAAGTACTATTAAAATTCTATTGGCATTCTTCATAGAACTAGAAAAAAAATCTTAAGTTTCACATTGAAACATAAAAGACTGGATGAATTAAAGCATTTCCAAGCAGGTAGAACATAGCCACAGGCATTGTATTATATAACCTCAAACTATATACATAGTAATAATCATAAAGAAAGCATGTTTCTGGCACAAAACAGACATACATGCAATGAAACATAATAGAAGTCCCAGGAATAAAACCACATGGCCATGGAACCTAAATTTTGAGAAAAATGTCAAAACCATGCAGGAGAAAAAAAAGTCTTTTCCATAAATGGTGCTGGCAAAATTAAACATTCACCTGCCAAAGAATGAAATTAGATCCACATTTCTCAACCTGCACAAAATCAATTTAAACAGGATGAAAGATAAGAACTTAAAGCTCAAAAAATCTTTTATGTTGTATCTATATGCAAGACATTTCTCAGTAGGACCCAAAAAGTACAAAAATTAACTGAAGAATTGACAAGTAGGATTCCATGAAAGAAAAGAACTTCTGTGGAGCAGAATGAGCAGGCAACCTGTGGAATGGGAGAATATCTTTATACTTCAGATAAGAGGTTAATATCTACCATACATAAAGAGCTGAAAAGAATAAACACAAAAAATTTAAAAAAAACTACTTATGACTAAATAATCAAATTGATAAACAGTTTTCCAAAGAAAGGAAAAATGACAAATAAATATTCTAAAAAGTATCCCACATTTCTAGCTATTAGAGAAATACAAATTAAACTACTTTGACACTCTATCTCACCCAGTCAGAATGGATACCATTAGCAAAACAAATAACAACTAATGCTAGTGAGGATGTAAAGAGGGAGCAGCCCTTATTCTTGAACGATGTGAGGATAAACTTGTGAAGATACAATGGAAAAGAGTGTGGGGTATTCTCACAAACTAGAAACAGAACTACCATAGACCTAGACATAGCACTCCTGGTACTGCATTCCCATGCTTATCACTGCTCTTTCCACAACAGCAAAGAAACATAATCAATCTAGATATCCATCAAAAGATAAATGAATAATGAGAATGTGATACAAATACACAGGAGAATTTCACTCAGCTGTAAAGAATAGCAAAATTATGAAAATTTCAGGAAATGTATAGAACTAGAAAACATTGTAATACAGGCTTAGAAAGATGAATTCTGTGTGTTTTCTCGCATCTATAGACCTTAGCTTTTGTTGAATATGTATACCTAGTGGGAGTAAGGGCCAGGCAGTTAGAAAGCAGCCTATAAGACTGGAAAAACAATCTTTAAGGGAAAGGGGTAGGGAAGACAATAGAACACATCGGATGGTAAAGTGGAAGTGGGACTACTGTGGCTGAAGGCATACAATGGGAAGGGGATGGTCAGGGTAAGCAGGAGCCAGACCCAGGGTAGGATGAACAATGAATGAAAACCAAGTGTGCATGATAATGTCACAAAGAAATCTGTTACTTTGTAAACTAACTAAAGAAACAAAAAATATTTTTAAAACATTTAAATGACATAAACCTAGACAAAATATAAATTCATGACATAATATTAGAGCATGGAGGGATGATTAGAAAATATAAGTGTGCTTTTTCTATCCTTACAGTTTAATATATAAAGATTTTTTTGGAGATTTTATAAGTTAATAGTGATTACTTAAGTGATTTGAAGGGTTATTAGCTTCTACTATAAAATTTTGGGTACCATAATGAAAGATACCAAAACATCTTTAAAGGTCTATTTTTCTTAGATAAGAAGATAGGGTAATGGCTTGGCGTGATGGTGCATGCCTTTAATCCCAGCACTTGGGAGGCAGAGGTAGGAGGATTGCCATGAGTTCGAGGCCACCCTGAGATGACAGAGTTAATTCCAGGTCAGCCTGGACCAGAGTGAGACCCTACCTTGAAAGCCTAAAAAAAAAAAAAAAGAAGATACGGTAATAATTCTGAAATTAAACTATGAGCTCAATTCAATATCAAAAAATAACATATGTCTATGTTTTTAACTTGAAAGAATTTTATCTAAATTTCATATGGAAAATATATGCACAAGAAATTCTAGAAAAATAGTATAAAAGAAAGAAAAGTGAAATCTTTAATTAATGTCATTTACACAAATAGAATATATGTGTGTACAAATGGGAAAAATGATCAGAGAAGAAACAATAGAATTCTAGAAAATGTGGAAATTCTGTAGATGATAATGTTTTATTGTAAAGCAACGATTGAAAGATACATTTCAGGGGTTGGCAAGAGTGCTCAGTGGCTAAAGGTGCTTGCTTGCAAAACTTGTTGCCCAGGTTTGATTCCCTAGTTCCCATATAAAGCAATATGTGTAGAGTGGCACATGTATCTGGAGTTCATTTACAAAGCAAGAGGCCCTGACATGCCAATTCTCATTCTCTCTCTCTCTGTCCCCTCTCTGCTTGCAAATAAATATTTAAAAACAAAACAAAGCAAAACAAAAAACATGTATTTCTCCCTAGGGTGTACATGCAGAGTGAATAGACCAGAGCTTCTTATTCCTTCCTTACCTCCAATACCTATGATCTTGGCACCCTTCCTTCTGGTTTAGGGCTGCCTGAACCCTGCATTAATGCTTTCTTCTTTTTATATAGGCCAGGACCCCAACCTATGGAATGGTATCACCCACAGTTAAGATAGGTTTTCCTATCTTAATTAGCTTAATCAAGATAATCTCCCACAGATATGTCCAGTGACTAATCTAATTTACATAATCCTTCACAGGTATTTCTAGGTTCTGTGACAATCCACACAAACAATCACATTGAACATCAAGTTTTATGCTCCAAGTAATTACATCAGGAAAACAGAAAGATACCACACAGAATAGCAGAAATACATGGAAATCATGCATATGATAAAGCCATTATGTTCAGAATATACATGGTATTCCAACACAATGAGTAAGGAAGTAGAGAAATTTTAACACTTACACACCGCTGGTGGTATTGGAAAAAGAAATAGATATGTTGGAAAACAATTTGACAGTTGCTAAATGTTAAATATAGACAGCATATGTGTTGCAATTACCTTCTCATTTCTGGGACAAACATCCCACCAGAAGCAGGTTATGGGAGGGTGGTTATTTCAGGATTACAGAATCCAGAGGAAGTTTCATCATGGCAGACAAGGCTGGCCTACTGCTATATGCATACACAGCAGAGAGGGAAAAACCAATACCAACTAGCACCAAAAGTCAAAGCTCAGACTCACTCTTAAAACAACATAGGGATAGACTACAAAATCCTCTCCTCATGATATACCTCCTCCAGCAGGCTGCCAGAGACTTAACTATTAAGCTTAACCTTAATCAAAAATACCTCAGGCTATGGTAATATGCATTTATATTCAAACTAGCACAGTCCTCCTCCATCCCCATAGACACATGATTGTCTCACAATGCAAACTACATTCAGTCCTACTTCAAAATCTTTAACAACTTTAACATTCTTTAAAAATCCAAAATTTCATCAGAGATTCAAGATTGTCTCTTAACTGTTTAGCCCTGTAAAGTCAAAATATGATTTACATTCTTCCAACACACAATTGCACATAGTAAACATTTACACAGCAAAAATACATAACAAGGAGACACTGAACGAATGTAAAACCAATGTCCAGTTAGTAAGGATCAAATATCTGCTGCAATCCAAGTCCAACATCCCTAACCAGTCATAAAAGTCTCTGGATTTCCAATTCTGCCCTTCTAGCTGGGCTGCTCACAACCAAGGGAAAATTTCATGCTAAGCCAGTAGCATTCCATGGCAGAAGTTACATAGCCTTGGAGTACACTGTAAACCATGCTTCATCATTTTATCTCCATATAATAGCCTTACTTGTCCTCTAACATGTAGATTTCAGCCCCATTACTCATTGTTGCATCTTAGCATCAGCTTCTGGAATTGGTTCATCTTCCTAAAATGGCCTTACTGGGTTTCTACACAGGAATTGCAACAGCCCTGCTTTATACTGCCCAGGATCCATTTCCAAAAATCAAAACCATCTACACTTACCTCATGACTTTCAGTTTTCATGCTTCCCAAACCAGCACCAGGTATGCAACATAGTCAAATTTGTAAATCTGTTGGGGAAATAAACCTTGAACTTGAAGAGTAGATTACTTTTCATAATTTTTCCTTCAAGCTTCTTCCTTGTACAAAAATTCCATTACTACTGAGTGAAGTGGGCCGTGGGTAGGTTTCATCCTTTGGCATCTTTTCTATTGTCCCAATGAAAAGCAGTTGATCTACTCTTAATGGTGGTAATCAACATAACATTGGAAGCTTAAGTAACATAAAGACAGTCTGTGTGCCAATAACTTCATTCTTGCCTGAATTTTTTTCTGTGATAAACTGTGCATATGTCATATCTTTCTGTTCTGTACCTTATACCATGCATACCAGTCCTTTACTTTTAAATTCAATCTTAATCATACTCTCTAGGCTTTGACAAAAACACAGCCAGCCTTCCTACCAGTAAGTAGCCCAGTTTCAACAAAGTTCTCTCCTTTCTCTTTAAAAGTTCAGGAGCCAAACATTCATAGGCCACAATTCTCTATTTAGTATACTCAAACTCTTACCAGAATAGCCCATCTAGACTTTCTTACAACACTACAAGGCTATTCCAGTACAAAGTACCAACTCCTTCTATATTCTCCCTGTAAACACATTCTAAAAGATCAAATTTCACATGGTTAGATTCATCACAGTAATGATCTCACTTTTTGGCACCAATTTTTCTGTTACAGTCTCTTTCTCCTTGCTGGGACAGACACCTGGCTAGAAGCAGCTTATGGGAAAAAAAGGGTTTATTTCAGGGCAAGTTTCATTATGGCAGAAGAAGATGGGTCACTTCTATAGATACAGATCTGTATCAGATATATATATATATATATATACAGAGAGAGAGAAGGAGAGAAAGAGAACCAATAGCCAACAAGTACCAACAGCCAGAGCTCAAAGTGGATCTGAACACAGCTTACAGCTGGAGTACAAGAACCACCCCTCTCTAGTGACACAAACTCCAGCAATCTGCTGGAGACTTAAGTAAGATTAATCTTAATCAAAAGTACCTCAGGGGCTGGACAGATAGCTTAGTGGAAAAGGTGTTTGCTTGCAAAGCCAAAGGACCCAGGTTCAAATCCCTAGCACCCATGATAGCCAGATGCATCTGTAGTTCATTTGCAATGGCTGAATGCCCTGGTGCACCCATTCATTCTCCCACTCTCCCTCTCTCCCTAGCTCTCTGTCAAATAAGTAAACAAATAAAAATAAAGTATAAGAATATACCTCAGGCTACCCACAATAAGGGTCAGTAATTTTACTCTTAGTTATAGTTCAGTCATTAAAAATAGATTGTTGCTCACTTCAACAGCACATATACTGAAACTGAAACAACAAAGAGATTAGCATTACCCTTGTACAAGGATGACACACAAATTTGTTAAGCCTTCCATATTTTTAAAATTTTTTTGTTTTATCTTTTATTATTTGAGAGCGACTGACAGAGAGAGAAAGACAACGATAGATAGATAGAGAGAGAGAGAGAGAATGGGAGCACCAAGGCCTCCTGACACTGCAAATGAACTCCAGACATATGTGCCCCTTTGTGCATCTGGCTTACATGGATCCTGGGGAATCAAGCCTCGAACCAGGGTCCTTAGGCTTCACAGGCAAGCGCTTAACCACTAAGCCATCTCTCCAGCCCAACTTTCCATATGTTTTAAAAACATGTATTAATGCAAAAATTGTATGTGAATGCTTATAACAGGAACATCATTTATAAGTATTAAAAAGTGAGAAAAACTCAAAACTCAAATCTCCACCAATGGATGAATGTATGTAGCATATGTTGACATAGAATGGAATAGTGTCTCTATAGGAAACAATACACTAGTGATACATAGTACAACTTAGATGGGCTTTATAAATATCATGGTAGAGGAAAAAAGTCATTCAGAAAAAAAACATGCACAATCTGATCTGTTTACGTAAAATGATTGGAATACAGAAAAAAAGTAGGGATTGAAAGTAGAAGGGTGTTTGCTTTGGTGAGGACTGACTGGTTTGGCATGGAGAATAACTTAATTTCTACCGATTATTTTTTATGGCTAATGAAAGTATTCTAAAATTAGTTTGATGTGGTGGTTACATGTCTATGTAAAAGACTATGCAATGGTACATTCTATGGCATGCTAATTATGCTTTAATAAATCTTTATAAAAGAACCACTCAGTACTAGTGTGAGTGCAAGACAGCATAGATGTATATAAACTGTACTGTAACACTGTTTCCATCTCTTGATTGCTTTCTATTGTGCTTTGCATGAAACTCAACTAATTTTCCTATTATTTCAATACAACCAAGTGTCTGCCTATTTACAAAACCTTCCCTCATATGCCTCTCTGCCTAGACCCCTACTCCAACTACTCTGATCTGCTTCCCTTTCCTAAGGCCACCAAACTCTTTGCTGCCTCTGGGCCTTTGTATCATTCCACTTGGCTTGAGTTTTCATCCAGAAATTTACATGGCTCTACTCTTCTCTTCATTTATATAGGTTTCATCTTAAAATATCACCTTATCTTTATCCTCTCTAGTGTATTGTTAGCATCCTCAGCAGTGCCTATCTCATGACAGGTACTCACTGACACTGGTTGAATCAATCAATGAAGGATTTTTGATCAATCTTCAGAGAAAAAGATAAAACATACAATAATAATTTGTTTTTTTCTGAGTTATGTCATTACCCAAGTATTTCTAATACTATTTAAGCTAATGTCTTGTTAGCTAGACTGTGAGAACTTAGAGGGATGAGAGAGGGCCTGATTTAGTGCTTTACCCTCTTGGAGTGACACATGATGGTATTTAAAATATACTGTTTTTAAATAAAAAGCAGGAAAATTCAGCATGTTGACCAAGTCAGTCTCTACTACCCAATGGCTCAAATCTGTGACTACTTGTTTTATTATTCCCATTCTCTTTTACCTGCCACTCCTATTCATATCCTTGTTCTTTCCCATTCTCATATAGATAATGGTATCCTCATTAGTGCCTTCAGTAAGCATGAAGAGCTCAACTTCTGTGATCTTAGTGCTCAAAATACCAAGGCATCAACATTGAGACTTGAGTCAATTAAAGCAGTAAAAATTTTGATAAGTAGTAATTGACTACTATGTACAATGTCATAGTCATTGTGTTAAAGCTTTAAAATTTTTAGAAATATTTTATTATTTTCTTTTTGTGTATGTGTGTAAGAATGATGCCAGGGCCTGTTGCCACTACAATCAAACACCAGACATTTGTGTCGCTTTTTGTGTCTGGTTTACGTAGATGACTGGGACATTGAACCCCAGATATCATGCTTTGTAAGCACCTTTAGCCACTGAACCATCTTTCCAGCCCCTAAAATATAAAATCCTATTCTACTAACTTCAGATTATACCCATTGAGCCCATTAAACCAAGAGACTAAATTTTTAAAAAGACTCAAAGTAGAATTTCAATCAAATGCCAGACCTCAATCTAGGCATGGTGGCACATTCCAGTAATCTGAGCTTTAGAGGCAGGAGGATTGGTTCAAGGTCATTTTCCACCATCAAAGTTGAGGCTAGAATTTGTGAAAGTCTGTTTCAAAAACTGACGACGACAAAAAAAATGTGATCCCTGGTAACTCTTGTTCCTTCAGATCTCAGGTCTCTTTGTCATGTTAATCACGTTTTTTTGAGAAGAGGAAATAAAGATCAGGTTATGTATCCTTCTACGAAATTCCAGGATGTAATTAGTGGGGTATGTATGTGTGTGTGTGGGGGGGCACTTACTCATAAGTAGACATCTTACAGCATTGGATTCGATATACAATATTGTGATTCTGACCTTTTAAGCCCTTTAACTATAGCTGCCAATAAAGCATAACACACAGAGATCTCTTTATTGTCTTTCCATGAATAAGCTGTAAATAAGTTTTTGAGTGGCTACTCAAACATCTCAGAGATGTCACTAAATCATTAAGTCTATGCCAAGAACTTTAGCATTTTAAATGACCACTCCACTAGACACTTCTACCAGTCTTAATGGGATGCAAACTTTCACTGGTGCCTGATCATGACCCCATCCCTAAAGGCAAAGACAATTACAGAAAACTCTGCACTAGTCCCTTGAAAATGTAGTCATTCTTCAGCAAACAGTAAAAGAACAGAAGTGTGGGGCTGAGGTGATGGCATGTTTTCCACTGGCTGAGTTCATGTATGTATAGCCTACATGTGTCATGTTCCCTATTTCTTTTTCCCTGTCTCTGGTACTCTACTAAGTAAACATTTTGTTATATTGCATTATCAAAAATGACATGATCTTATTTACGTATGAAATATAATTTTATTTTTTTTCCTAAAATACAGCTCTAGCATTTTCCTTAAATTAGCTGAAAAATAATTCCATTTGCATTTTGGAAGTATCTAATTGTACTAGTCAGAATCTCTTATGCAAGTGTCAAAAATCCATGCAAGGATCAAAAATCCAAGCATGATAGACAAGTCAAAGGTATTTACTTCACTTAAGTCAATATTGCAGGTGTAATATGAAACAGTAATTTGACATGGTTGTCTATATGTTTGTGGAATAGTGCTTTTGTGTGTGTGCATTTTTCTATGGGATTCTAATTGCACTTTTAATCTTCCCATTCTCATATTCCCAATAAGAAATTCTCTTCTACATTGTTCTCAACTGGAACCTATTTGTGAGATTTATTTATTTTTAAATATGCTTATTTATTTTCAAGTAGAGAGAGAGTCAGAATAAAGACAGAGAGACAGAGAGAGAGAATGGGCACATCAGGGCCTCAAGCCACTGCAAATGAATTCCAGATGTATGCATCACTCTGTGCATCTGGCTTTATGTGTGTACTTGGGGATCAAACCATCATTAGGCTTTGTAGATAAGTACCTTATCTGCTGAGCCATCTCTTCAGCCCTATTTGTGATATTTAAATGGATGCAATTTATGCTAAGAACTAACTATCTCAGAATCTTGGGTGGTGCCTATTAGAGACTATCTTTAAGGAAGGTGTGAAGCCAGTCCGTGATATCTTTTTCTATGCTAGGATCCAGATGAAGGTCTCTGATTAAGAAAGAATGACGGAGTCCTAAAATATCTCCTTCTCTTTCTGTTTGGAAGGTTGTTCCATGATTCAATAATTAAAAACAGAAAATGAAATATATAGACTAGCCAGAGTGAACACCTGAACATATATGGAAGACAGTGACAAGGATTTATCAACCATCATAGTAAGTGTAATAATGGTGGCTCCTGGAAAGAAATCCAAGGAAGCAGAAAAATAAAAGGCTGGAAAGAGATGTCATTGAACAAGTAGATTTAACATTGACCATACCATATTGAATCATGCATACTCATCCTAACTTCACTTACTTCATAGGCTTTCCCGTTCTGTCAATTTATAGCAAATACTGATTAGAATGTTATTCCTAATAAAGGGCATTATAAGTGCTTTGACTATTGATTTTTTCTCTATGATTTGATATTGTATATTCCAAAGTAGAATTTATATGAGTAATGGTGGCAAAATATTGTCTTTAGTAATTTGAAACTAGATAGCATAATGAGGATAAGTTCTACTAAGTAAATTATAAAGAGAGAATTTTCAAATGAAGCCAAGAATTTTAATTGGTAAAGAACAAAATTTGTTTTCCTTGGAGGAGAGGAGCAAAATGCCATTTTTCTTTTGATAAATTTTGCTATTTTTTTTAGTACTCCTACACATTTCCTTTCATTTTCTGTCAGAAGCAATTTCTCAAGCTGAACAGGGGTAAACTCTATTCATTTCCACATTGTCACTCCCGCTCAATTCAGCTATAAGTGAAATGAAAGCATATTGTACAGTAGAATTCCACATGTACTTTAGTGACAGAAAATGATTTCAATGCATAAGAAATGTTCTGTATATTTTGGGATTAACTGACATTTAGTTTCACATGGATAAGCAGCAGAAGATGCTCCTTACTCTAAGGAAAATGTAAGCAACAAAATAGGAAAAAGAAAAAAATACTCCACCCAATAGGAACCAGAATATAAATTGAAAGGTAATATTCATTCAAAACAAAGGAAGGCAAGGAAGAGAGCTAAATGCTGCATGCATTACCCCTGTGTAGTCAAAGGGGACTTAGCTATGGTGACTCACTTGATTCACTCAGCCATGTGTGATAGGTCAATTAAAATGCTTAAATTGGCAAATCCTCAAAAGAACAAATATTGAATCTGGTGTGGATTCTTATCCAACTGATCTATTATACTGAATAAATGAAACAAAAATAATGAAAGGCAAAAAAACACACCATAGGGATTTAAAGGTCAGTAAGACTCCATTAGTTATGTGCCTGGCATGACAAACAGCACAGTATTCACATGGTTCATGTTTTATGTTTTTTAAAGCTAAGAGAATGTTTTGATTTTTTAAATAAATAAATAGTATTATGGATCTTAGTGTAGCAGGCACTAAGGTTGTAGTGAATAGAAGTTCTTCAAGTCCTTGTTTTCATGTTGAATCAGGAAACATAATACATAAGTTATGTCTGTAGTGTTTGGTGGGTAAAAAAGGTTTAGGACAAAATGGGAACTATATCAGTGGATGGATTGTGGGCACACAGGGGGATAGTTTTAGGTAGGATGTCAATAGCTATTCTATTAAACAGGTGACATTTGAGAGAGACATGACAAAGATGAGGGAATTAGCTACATGGTCAAGTAGCTTTTAGGAAGAAGGAACAAGTGGGAAGTCCTTGAGGTAAGGACATTTTTGGTGTGAAGAAAAATAGGTAAATAATTGTGGCTGACATGGAGTGGGCAATGGCAGTTAGGAAGTAAAAATGAACAGCATATTATATGCAGTTTTGAGTGTTGTGGTTTGGATATGAAATGTCTCTCACAGGCTCAGTGACTGAATGCTTGGTCCTTAGGAGATGGCACTATTTTGGCAAGTTGTAGAAACTTGGAGAGGTGGGTCCTAGCCAGAGGAAGTAGTTGAATGGTAATGGCCCATTAAAGGTGATCCCTGGCCCCTGGTTCCTGTCTTGTTATTCCTGCTTCCTGGTCCTTGAATGAAATAGGATATGAACTTCACAATCATCCATTGAACCATTTAACACATATACCACTTTGTGCCTATAAGTTGTTTCTGTGTTTTTTTTGTCACAGTGACCAGGATGCTCACCAAGTGTCATAATTGCAGAAACTAATTCTCTGGCAAGAAGAGGGAATATTTGAAAGTTTCTAGCATATGAATGACATGGTGTGATGATATTTTAGTAAGATTGTTCTGGCTGCCATGTGGAGATATACTATAAGGGCAATTGCAGAGAAATAAGTCAAGACAGGGCAATCCATAGGGATCTAAGGATCAGAATGTTTCCCTAGCTTTGCAAAAGGTCACAACAGAGTTGAAAGGAACTTCGAAGAGAATAATGGCAAGAAATCCAGGAAGAAGCTGTCAGTCTCTGGATGCATAGTTTAGTGGATGTAGTCTAGTGACCAAGAGGAGCAAAACCAGAGGTTCTTGGTGTGTCATAAGAAAACCAAAAAGTAGTTTGGGATAATAGATTCCTGATGCTTTCAACTGGACATAAGAAGTATGACATATGCATTTGACATCCAGTGAGCACACTGAGAAAGAAATTCAATGTTCATGCCTGAAATTTAGTGGCTATTAAAACCGAAGATGTAAATTTTGGAGTTCCCAGTCAACTGGCTTTATAATCAAGAAACTAGGAAATATGATAAAGGTAATCAGCACAGATAAGATATAAAAATGGAGCTATAACATCACTTCATTTTTTGTTGGTTTTTTGAAGTAGGGTCTCACTCTAGCCCAGTCTCATGGCAATCCTCCGACCTCTGTGTCCTAGGATTAAAGGCATGCACCTTCACGCCCAGCTTACTTCATTGTTTTATCACTAGGGAAACAAGGTATAACAAGAACAGGAAAAGAAGAAAAGGAGACTAATTAAAAAAAAAAAAAAGTATGGGTAATAGAGTATGAAGCCTAGTAAAAAGTGAAGAATGTTTCCAGAGAGAAAGAATATTCAGCTATAGCAAGTATTGGTGAAATAGCATACTATGATCAAATTTAACACATATTGCACTTTTGAGCATAACGAACTTACTGACCTCTATTAGAAAAATATCATTTTTGAAATGGTTGGTTTTGTGGTTGGGCTAAATTTAAAATTATGGCCTGCTTTTCTTCATAATTAATGGAATTGATTTATATGATGGATTGTAGGACCATATATCTTTGAATATAGAACCAAAGAAACTGACATGACAAAAAGATATGATGTCTGGGGAGACAATAATGTTAATTATACCCTGTAATCAAGTAACTTGAATATAGGTTCAAATGTTGGTGACTAAAAGACAAGTTTCTCTTCTGTACAATTTGATTTCAGTGCCTAAGAGGTTAATGACTTTTGGGTAACATTGGTGATGTGATATATTGACTATTCATCTAAGGATAAAAGTGTTTCGTTATAGTTTTCCTGTTATTCCTTATTCCACATATCTACATGGACATATGTCTGCTTAAAGATTGCACTTCAATAAAGAAAACAATGGGTTGGAGGGATATCTTAGTGGTTAATGCATTTGCCTGCAAAGCCAAAGGACACAGTTTTAATTCCCCAGGACCCACATTAGCCAGATGCACAAGGTGGCACATGCTTCTGGAGTTCATTTGCAGTGGCTGAAGGCCCTGGCATTCCCATTGTCTCTTACACACACTCTTTCTTCCTCTTTCTCTCTGGCAAATAAATAGCAAAATAAAAAGAAAATATTTTTAAAAAGAAAATGATACTATCTACTCTCATCTCACCAGTAAATTCTGACCAGTGGAACATAAGAACTACAGTGTGAATCTTCTAGGACATACTATTTAAAGTTAGGGCAACTTTGCTTTCACTTTCATACAAATATAATAACTAGAGTGCATTTATGGATATCAGAGAAGCCACACACATCACATGTGTAAGAAGTAAACTGCTAAGACCCCAAAGGAATGTATGAATCAGAGACACATAGACTACATCATGAATAGATGCTCAGATAGTATCATATACTGCTCTATTTTATGTGTGTCTACTAGGCCATATTCTACTACTATAACAAAATACTCAAAAGTGGGGAATTTATAAGTAAATTTAGGCTTACAGTTCTGAAGGCTAGAAGTCCAAGGACATTGTGTTGGCATCTGCTAAAGGTCCTTTGTTGCTTCAGCCCTGACAGAAATGGAGATAGGCACAGAAGATACATGCAAAAGATGTACCAGTAGTAACATTAATCTGTTCATGATGATCCATTCAACTCACATTAAGACTCAACTCTCAGCAGTATTGCTTCAGGGAGGAAGCTTCCAATACATGATCTTCTACTGCTCACAGCCAAATCTCAGAAATATATTTAGAAAATAGCAATTTGACTCAGGTAATAATGATCCTATATTTTCATTTTGGGAAAGATGGGGATATAATCTTACATATAGGCTATTTTTAAATTTCATTTATTTTCCATCATTGTTAGAAACAACTTTTAATATTAGAAAAAAAAGAAAGGCATATCTTTTTTTGCATTAATTTATAGAAGTCACAATATCATTTCACCAATAAGCTCTTTTAGTATTTTAAAAATGAAAAAGTAGAAGTTAGATTTTACTTGATATATAAGCAAGAAAACGTGACTCAGGATATAGCCACACTAGAACGTTTGTATTTCCTGTGTGAAGCCCTGGCTTCAATCTGAGGATGGAGATGGAGAGAGGAGGGGAGAAGAGTGAGAGATAGAAAGGACAGAGAAGCCCCAGGTAGGGCATAGGGGCTAGCTCAGTGGTCAACTAGTATGCTACATGCTTAGAATACTCAGTACCTAACAATATAGAAAATAGGATAAGGCATACTAAGCTTGGTTATTAAGAGCTTACCATATGGCTTACAGTGCCATGTCTCCATTTCTAGACCCATTTTAAAACTCTTCACATAAAAATATTGAAGGAACTTCCTGGGTCTTGTGTGTGTGTGTGATTATCTGTGGTATCTTTATAAGGAGGTCTTCTCTTTACTCAAAGATGTTAATGTTTGTTTCCAATGCTTTCTTTAATTGGTAAAATGACGATCTTAGCATCATTATTGAATGAGTTTTTTTTTTTTTTTTAATAAAAGGATAACTAAAGTTAACATGTTCACTGGGAAAGCAGTTAGATAAACTACAGCATTTCCAAGGATTTCCCCTTTCTTTCTGGCACTGAATCCTTTTGCTAAATTACATTCTGACTGCTTATAGGGCCATTACTTTCTTCCAATAGCCATTTGGCTGGTGTGTGCTGTCAAAAATGATGTAGCACACTCCATATCCTATCTGAATGAAAGGGGCAGGGTGGTACCTGAAAATTCATGGACAATAAATGGTATAGTTATCAGAGGCACGTAGAAATTTTATATAGGTATAATTCTTGCTAGTCTCAGTTCCTCTCTTTCTATTTCTCTCTGTCTGCCTCTCTCTCTTTTATATCCATATGAGAGTTTAAGGGAGAAAATGCAATTGCATTTTACTAAAACTAATAATTTAATCTCATCCCTCAGTTATTTGGCTTTTTTAAAATTTTTATTAGTATTTTCCATGATTATAAAAAAAATCCCATGTTAATTCCCTCCCCCACATACTTTCTCCTTTAAAATTCCATTCTCCATCATATTACCTCCCCATCACAATCATTGTACTTACATATATACAATATCAACCTATTAAGTACCCTCCTCCCTTCCTTTCTCTTCCCTTTATGTCTCCTTTTTAACTCACTGGCCTCTGCTACTAAGTATTTTCATTCTCACGCAGAAGCCCAGTCATCTGTAGCTAGGATCCACATATGAGAGAGAACATGTGGTACTTTTGACCATTCTATCATTAAAGACTCAGTGAAAATTAATTTCCTGCACAAGATGCCTAGTTACATCGCTATCTAGACAAACCTTGTGGAAAATATCGGTCATGCTTATTAGCTGGATTCTGCATCAAAGTACTATCTCCATTAGTCTCAACATCTTGAATTATATATGGCTCCTTCATTCAATCTGATAATCTAGTCATTTAATATATATTATTAGTATGTTTTATGAATTATTATAAACACTAGGCATGGGCACAAATATGATGACTAAGAGTAATTTTCAGTAGTTTTTCCTGTACACACAGGATTTTTTTTTTAACAGATTTTTCCTAGTTACTGAGGATAACAAGGAACATGTGGTTGTTATTTCTATAAAGTTCACAGACTGTGGTCTGAAGTGACCTAATACAATTGTTCACTTTTACTACTGAGGAACAGAAGGACCTGGGAAGTTTAATACATTTCTTGGAATTATGCAATTAGAATCTAATCCAGAACCATCACTGATCTGCCTACCCATTGTGGTTTCCAAGTCTACAGCTCCCTGACCTCCTGTCCATCCTGGCTGCTTTAAAGTATGGGAAAAAAAATACTTTTTAGAACTTTTTAGAGTTCAGCCAATTATTCTCCCTTCTTGAAATTCCAAACAGCTCTCAGGGAGCTTTCTATTCTGCTAAGTCTGATTCTCATTCTTTTTGCTATCAGGTAGCTAGTAATAGATAGGCACTTTCCCAGAGCTGGTGCTCACTTACTTCTTGATTTACTCTAGAGGAGAATTAAATACTCCTGTTAAGCAAGCTTATTGGCTTCATGTGCAGAGGCTTTTCAGTCATGCAAGATCATCATGTATGTACCTAATGTCCCACTTTATCTATTATTATAAACTGCAGTAGAACACTGTACTGAGCTGTCAGTACTGAAATTAGTGAATTTTGAAAACCTAAGTATAAAGTTGTTCATGGAGACAATGGCAAATTTGACGGAGTTTTCTTAGGATACTCTGGCCCCCTTGTTGGTTCAGAATTGAACAGTCTACAATCTATTCCTCTGGAGCCACTTGTCATTTCTCGTCTTCATTTCAGCAGTGCTGGTGAACTCATGTCAGACTTTGCATTTGCCCAGAGGGGGAACAATCAGCTCTTGGACCTGCTTCTACTGTTATACAAAAATAAACTGGCTTCTTTCCATGCATTTAAGCAAAACTGTCTCTGTGAGTGGTTTGATGGAGTTTTGAAGAGAAGGTAAGCAAATACTATTCCTATAGTTGAAGAATTTAGGAAATATTCTTAATTAAGCCATTTTGAAGAGAAGCTCAGGAGAGAAAAAGGAGCTATCTTTGCATTCACAGTGAGATATCATGCAATGAGTTGTGTGACATAGGCATCATGAATTTCAGCAGTGAGTCCAAGATGATGAGTGTCCTCATGATCAAGACAACAGAGAGAAGGAGGGCAGAAGCTAGGTCCTGAGCCAGGCGGTGTTCAGTCCTCATGTCTACCTATGGAGGCAGTGCCAGTGGGGAAGTCCCTGCCAGAAGAACTAGCATGCAGAGCAAGGTGCTTTTAACAAGCCCAGGGTAAGAATCTCTTCTGAAATGTTTGGGACTGGGAGTATTTTAACTTGCAGAACATCTGCATATGTATCACATGATATCTTGATATTGACATGATATTCACTGACATTTTAAACATATTTTATATAGGTAGCCTGAAAGTAAACTTATATTTTACTTTTTTTTTTTTTTTTTGCATTTTTCCAGCAGAAACATCACATGCAGTCAAATGTGGGCTTTTCCACTCTGTATCAACCTGGATTCAAAATGTTTTGAATTTTGAAGAACTTTGAATTAGGGATGTTCAGCTTATAAATCACCATCAATATGTGTGTGTATGTCAAATACATAAATACACATATTTGTTATTCATGTATATGCTGCTCTATATGTACTAAAAGTCTTGGGAATTGCTCAAAGGTGTTGTTTGGGTGGGATATGAGGGCTGGAGCTATGTTCCAGTCTTATAATATTTGTCTTTCATCACAAAGCTATATGTTCTATCCTCAGAACCAACAAAACGTTGTCATAATTATTTACCACTATTAGAAATATATTCATTGTTTTATAAAAATAATTTATTTATTTGCAAGCAGAAAGAGAAAGAGAGAGAGAGAGTACAAGTGTACATCAGGGCTTAGTACTGCTGCAAATTTCAGACACATGTGCCATTTTGTACATCTGGCTTTTCATGAGTATTGGGGAATTGAACTCAGGTCATCAACCTTTGCAAGCAAATAATATTAAACTACTGAGCCATGTCTTCCATCCAGTAATATAGTCTTTACTAGAATTCTTCTGCAGCAGCTGTTTAACTCTAGTTTATGATGATACTTTGGAGATCAGAAAATATGATCTTGAATTATTGAATATAAGTCTTATGTCTCTCATGGTTTTACTGATTTGTAATTTTCTATGTGAGGTAGCAGACCATGTGCCAAGATTTAAATCTTTGATTACTTTCTGAAGTTGATGAAACTTACCAATTTTTATATCTAGTCTCCTCTCATTTCCTCACACTCTGGTCTCATGACTTACTGAGTTATTCTTCCTTCCCTAAAAATTATGTGCCATATTTTCTCCACATTTTCCCACATATTCTTTCTATTGATTGATACACTCTGCCATCATGCTCCTCAACCTCGACTTCATTCTCCCCCTCTTTTCACCTGAATATCAACTTTTGTATCAAATTTCAATACATATATATTTGCTTTCTCTGGAAAAAGATTCTTTACATTGCCAGTCTCTGTGACCTTTCCCTCTGCATGATCCCATGACACTCAATGTTATTATTTGTATGACAAATTAAACATTTTGTTAACTTTTCCTCTATTAGGATTCCAATGTCTATAAAGCTACTTATTTCTATGACAATGAAGTCCAGGAATTTACATATTATATGTTGATGCCCTATTATTATATGGTAATACTGGAGGCTATGCAAACTTTTTAGAAGTAACTTATGGGTGTCTCTATCATTGTCGAATAATATATATTGGTGCTTTATTTATGCAAAGAACCAATTCAGATGCTTGGTAAACAATAATGAGCTAAAGAGAAAGATAACCAGTTGCCTCCATAGTATATATAGTCTTGTTCTCTAAATATATGATTAAAGGAGATCCATGTTGGTTGAAGTAGTCTGTGTTTGAAGTCAATAGAATCTCTCATGATTACAACCCATAGCACTATCCAAAGATAACTAATATATCATGATTTTATTGTAATTCAAATAATGGACAGTAGCTACTATCTAATTTTCTGAAGTCATTGTTTTTCTACATAGTACCAAGTTGAAGAGAGACTAAATTGAAACTAAGTATGAGGTTTAATTTAAATAGACAAGGCTCTAATATTGTCCACAGCTAAGCTGTTGGTAGGGCAGTGAAAGAAGTTACTGAGAGACTAAAAACAACACCCAGAGGTGGCATGCCAAGTAACCAAGGAGAAAAACTTACTATGAAGGCTGAAAGTCCCCTGTGGGTAGATTAACAGAAGGGATCCACAAGTAGTACTGAAGTCACCATAGTGCTTCTCAGGTGGAGCAGTAGGTTGTTGAGAATGGTGAGTGGTGCTGGGATGAACAGATAGGGGGGTGATTGGACAGCAAATTTCCCCAGATGTTGAGCAGAACCTCCTTCCATGAAACAGCTAAGTCCAATGGTGGCCATCTAAACTAAGACAACTTATGCTCTCTATGATGTTTGTCATCATGCCCAATTTCTACAAGAAGTTTTTAAAAATATATTTTATTTATTTATTTATTTGAGAGAGAAAAGGGTAACCAGAGAGAGAAAGAGAGAAGGAGAGACTGGGTATGCCAGGACCTCCAACCACTGCACACAAACTCCAGATGCATGTGCCCCCTTGTGCATCTGGCTTACATAAGTCCTGGAGAATAGAACCAGGATCCTTTGGTTTTGCAGGCAGATGCTTTACCTGCTAAGCCATCTCTCCAGCCCAGAAGAAGGTTTTAATAAGCAGTAGCATCATTAAGTTCACTTTCTTTGCCCTTGTGTGATTAGCATTTGGATACATAGCTAACTTATCAGGCTTGCAAGATGTAGGTTTTCTTCTAGATAACACTAGTTGGCCTCAGTTTATCCCAATGTCATATAGTCTTGGGACACTTGAGAACAGGATTGTATGTTTGGCCCACTTGAGAGTAAAATTGGAAACTTTAAGGATTTGGTACTTAATTGATGCTTGTACTCTACTTGTCTGAGAGATCTTGACATTTTTAACACCTAACCTGAATCTGCCCAAGTTGCCTTACATACCCAGCAAGCACCTCATGGACTATACAATAAGATGGATGGGAGGGCGGGGAGGGAATTGAAGGGTGGAAAACAGTAATCCAGACCCAAACGGCAATGGTACCATAAAATTCTACTTCCTAAAAGACAGACCAAATGGCTGAACCTTCACTAGACCCTTACAGGAAACACCTGAACCACAAGACACTGGAGAGGGTAGGATCAAGACTGAACTAAATCTCCTACATCTTCCCTCCCTCCCTTTCCCCCTCTCCCCTCTATCTCTCTCCTCTCTAACTCTTGCATATTAGTTATGTTTTTCCTCAATTTCTTAGTGGACACTGACCTGTAACCCCCACTTCCTGCTTGGGCCTACCATCCACAATGAGCTTTTGATCAGAGAAACCTACAATGTTTCCCAAAACAATGACAGACTTCTGTCAGAGTATTTGATGACCCACCAAAGGCCAGTGGTAAGACCCTATTGCTGAAGACTCCATACGCAGCTGACACGTAAAATGGAATGACATGGCTGGAAGCCAGGAGAGAGTCAGTCCCCAGACAGTCAGCGTGTCTAGTGCCAGAAGGCGCTACATAGGCGACTGGGGGAAATGACCAAGATCTGTCCACGCAACACATTGTTTAACCTAATTAGCAACAAATAACCGGATGTGATGCCCACACAAGTGCAATAGTGGTACACAGCCATAGTGAGGAACCAATTGCTCTTGATTTAGCTAACTGATCCACTCAGTGGTACTAGACCCATAGCTGGAGCTGGGAAACAAGTCAGAACCATACCCAAACACAAGCCCACTCTACAATATCAAGCTAGCATCAATCACGGGGTATAAGAGGGCCTACACCTATCATACTGTCTATCAAAAAAGTTAAGTGTTATCTCAATTTTCCGGGTGCTAACTTACTCTCCATTGGGGAATCTGCTTCTCTTTTCCAGATAGATGCAGATCCTAAGAAGAGAGCTGCCCCAACATACCTCAAAAGGGGCCCAACTGAAACTAAGGACAACTGGCAAAATAAGCAAGGGTGATGTTTTCCTGTGAACCAGATACCAGCACAAAGGGGAAGGAGACCAACTCCTACCCAATCAGAGAGCCAGAGCCTCAGAGGCCCCCAACACCTCAGCACTGAAGCAGACCAAAAATGAACCCAACATGGCTCAGGGAAATTTTGCAGAAGAGGGGGTGGAAAGAATGTCAGAGTCACATGTTGGGTCATGATTTGCAGAGACATTTATCATACCAATAACTGGGGGCTAACTCCACAATGCACGACCCATTTTCATTGACAAGGAGGGTCTAATGGGAGGGGGTAGATCACAGATGAGCCTAAATAATGGTACCAAACTGCCTGTATTTACTGAAAAGAAAACTAATAAATTAAATTAAAAATAAAATAAAATAAATTAACAAATACTCCAAGGTGCTTATAGTAGAAAGAGGTAGATAAGTCTTTTCCATCCTTAGGAGGACTTCCAGGAAAAATAGCCATAGATACTTATTAGAAAGAGGAGACAAACTGGGCATGATGGCACATGCCATTAATCCCAGAACTCCCAAGCAGAGGTAGGAGGACTGATATGAATTTGAGGCTAGTCTGAGACTACATAGTAAATTCCAAATCAGTCTGGGCTAGAGTGAGACCCTACCTCAAAAATAAATAGGTAAATAAATAAAGGAGACAAGAGGAATGCAATGTCCACATTTAATCTTACTGGGGTAAACTGATCTTTTTGTTTGTCACATTTTTTTCAGTCTATGAGCTGTTATATGAACTTAAGATAATAATTTACTGAAACAAAAAAAAAATGGCCAAATGGACAGATGTGCATTAAAACAAAGCTACTGGAGGATTATCTACTTATTATCTCATGATTTCTAAATTGTGTATGTCTATAATCTCCCTGGCCTTGACAAGAAGCTGTTTATTATCTATCTATCTGTCTGTCTTTCGATCTCTCTTTAATCTATCTATTATCATCTATCAATCTATCATTTACCCTCTCTCATTTTAAATGTTTTCTTTCAATAGGTCCCAACAACTTTCTCTATGTTTTGTACGAGTAAAGCTGAGCACTGAGAGTGTCAGGGACATTTTTGAATGAGTAGCAGAGATTTTGGTCTTACTATACATTGCTTACTGCAGAGATGTCCAATTCTAGATCACTCCCCTTCACTGACACCTTGCTACAGAGGAGGTTAAGAGATTAATAGCAGGTAAATCACATTTTAAATATCCTCTAACAAACTGTGCTTAAGCTTGTGTCAAATTCTATAACATATTTAATGGTGTTTCATTTCTCTGAAGGTTTAATAACTATCATAAGGACAAATGTGATTTATTTTTTTAATCCTCAGCCTTCTCCTATAACTCACCCATGGAGGCAGAATGTATTGAGAAAAATATAATATTGTGTGGCTATTTCAAAGCAGGTAGAAGATAAAAAGGGAACTGTTTTGTTGATTTTCTTTTAAAGATATGTTCACAATCTTGTATGGATCACTTGCTGATAAAGTTCTAAAATGCTACCTGAATGGCTATTACAATAAAGGGACTTTATGCTTGTAATGCTGGTTTTTGCCTGATAAGATCAAAGGGATTTGGAGAGAGCTGATGATTTAGTGCCCTCTTTTCTCTCTCTGTCTCATTTATATGAGACACACAGAGAGAAAGCAGGAGCAAAAATCTACAATTCTTTTACTTCCAATTTTGTATTTTGAAGTATAATTTCTAAATCAAGCTCTAAATTTTGCCTACAAAGAATAGTTTAGAATAGTATCTGAGTGCATTCAACTTAAGGACACTTTACCTTACGGGACTTGGTTGACAATGACACCTGACAATACCTGGAAATAGCCACCTGTTTTAATTATTTGAGATATGCAGCCACCACTGTTGACTCCCCTGCTCCCTCCACATTTGTTTCCTTTGTTCTTTTCAAGGTACTTCTGAAGATACATTTATTCTAGTAAATTTCCTGTCAGACCTCTTCTTCCACCCCCAATGTTTCTTCCTGGCTCTAACCTAGCACTGTGTTCCTCATTTAAATCACCTTGCCAGGTCGAGAAATAGCTTGAGTATCAACTTGTCTGGGTCACTTCCTTTGAAAAACATACATGCAACAACAAAGAAAAACTGCTTATACTCCAAGACCCTTTATGATCATGAATCTTAAGACACGTATGCAAATATTTGCAAATTAAATTAGCTAAGCAGATAAATAGACAGAGCCTCCCACCAACATGCTATCTAGCTCTACCCTGTGCTGTTAGGCACAAGTGAAGTCACATCATAACTGAAAGGACCTCGATGGCTGTGTTGGTATTTTTATTTGTGCACTGCACAGAGAGACTTAGCTGAGGAGTAAGTGGAGGCTGGAACCCAGCCCAAGGTCCAGGGGTTCAGTCCTTGGGAAACAGCATCTCCTGTTCATGCAGGTGCTCCTTGCTTCCTCACTGCTTTGTTCCTGGGCTGCTTTCATGGGGAGTCTGGCAGTTTGGCTGGCATTGGAGAAAGATGAATTCCCAAGGGACACTGCCAAGGATACATTTTGTCTAATTTTGCCAAAAGCTATCTGTCCACTAGGTAACATTTTATATGAGAACCATAATTTCTAAAGGGCTTTTGATATTGTTTTTAATAATTTTTATAAAAATGCATATTTATAAAAGATACATAGACGACATATTATGTAGCTATTTTAAAATTCCATCCTCAATGGGAATTCTCAACAAGATTTGGACATAGGGAGAGATAGTAATTTTGGGGAAAAAAATGATAGCTCGATTTCTCTGCCAGAATTTCAGCTGGATGTAAAATGTAGATGAGACCAAATGGAGGGTAAGACAGACAATGTAATCATTTGTATGAAATATGTCCAAGTGGACATGAAGTGATGGGGTTCCTGGCAGAGACGTCACAATCACAGTTCTGGAGTGGTGGGCTGACAGTCAAATGGGAGGTGTTGCTTGGAGTGCAACCATCCCCAACTTCATTCTAAGCAGTTGTACCTACTGTACTTCAGTCTTTGTGAGTTGGTAAGCATTGTGATAATAACTTGATCTTCTGCCTTCTTCCTGACTCCCCTTTCCCATAACTCAGAAGACTAGAGACAGATGACAAGTGCCAGAAAATGTTCTTTCTCTTTTCTTTGTCTCTACTTTTCTTCTTTCCCCCTTTCTTCCTTCCCCCCATTCCTCCTTTTCTTTGTTATGTTTTTCTTCCTTTCTCCTCTTCTTCCTCCCCACCCTTCTTTTTCTTTTCTTCTTGATATATGGTCCTATTATGTAGCCTGGGCTGGCATAAAACTAGGGATCCTCCTACCTAACTTAGCTTTCTCAGTGTTAGAATACAATGCATGGCCCCACACTTAACAAAAATGTTTTAAAAGCTAGATCAATTTTTGAGTCTTGGTTGATTCTCTGTCATTGAAGAGAATGTCTCAAGGGTAAAAGGGGCACTTAGCTTGCTAAAACTCAGAGTCATTGCTTATAACTCTGAAGCTGCTGTCTTTGAGAGTTTGGAACTGTGGCCAATTTTCTGCCTTGTTGATAGCTGTTGAAATCTGGGTTGGGTGGGGGACAGTAAAAGTCTCAGAAAATGCACTCAAATCCTATCATTCACAGTGAATGTACAGCAATAGTATTTTTTTTTAAATTTTTATTTATTTATTTGAGAGCGACAGACACAGAGAGAAAGACAGGTAGAGGGAGAGAGAGAGAATGGGCGTGCCAGGGCTTCCAGCCTCTGCAAACGAACTCCAGATGCGTGCGCCCCCTTGTGCATCTGGCTAACGTGGGACCTGGGGAACCGAGCCTCGAACCAGGGTCCTTAGGCTTCACAGGCAAGCGCTTAACCGCTAAGCCATCTCTCCAGCCCCAGCAATAGTATTTTTAATCAAGGTTATTGAACAAAAAATAGATTAAGAATATCTAACATAAAGTTAGCAGTATAGCCAGAGGAAATACGGAACTCTTCAAACCTCTAAACATGCACACACAGAAAAAAAAAAAAGCAAGAATCTGCATTTATTAAAGAAAGACAATTTGAAAGGGTAGGAATAAGCCACAAAACATTCCATGAAAGAAATCACAAGACTCTAGAGTGGAAAATAGACACATGTTTATTAAGCAGAGTATGTTTTTTAAAAAGTCTACCCATAGGCTATATATAATAAATTTAGGTAAAATAAAACATTTCAGACACATGAGAAATACAAAAGAGATAAGGAAAAAACATGCTAGGAAAATCCAATAGTAAGAAAACATGAGTTATATAATTTAGAATATGTTGAAGCCAAGACAAAATTTTCAATGAGGGTAAGAAGGATTAAAAAAATTTTAAATCAAATTCAAATCCAGGCTAAAGGATTTCTTATTTTGGGTGTGTATGTGTTTGCATGTGTGAGTTGGGGTGTGTATAAGGCATAGCGTGCATAGTTATAGGACAACCTAAGGTATTGTTCTTTGCTTTCCCTTTGATTGAGGTAGGGTCCTCCAGGCTAGCTAGATTTTTAGGGTTCTCCTATCTCTGCCTTCCACCACACTGTAGGCTTTATCTGAGTTTATGTGTGTGCTGCGGATACAAACTCAGGTGCTCATGTTTATGCCACTGGCCAATCTCTTCAGACTTGAGGCAGAAGTTTTATTTTTGTTGTTGTCAATAACAGACATGCTATACAATAGATGTGTATTAAAACTGCAGGAAATACAAGCATAGGTGATGAATAGAAAAGCTAGGGACGTACAAATCAGCTCAGCTGTAGCCTATGTAAAGATCATATTTCAGATCAGCAAAGATGACATTTGATTTAAATGGCTTTCGGACATCTGATTTAGCCACTTTAAAATATAAAGTTATTTCCCTAGGTTGGAGGGCTGAAATTTCTACTGTAAAAATATATGATGTGTTGCAGTCAGGTTTGCATTGATGGCAGAAAACAACTGACCAAGAGCAGCTTGTCGGAAAAGGTTTATTTTAACTTACAGACTTGAGGGGAAACTTCATGATGTCAGGAGAAAATGATGGCATGAGCCGATGTGGACACCACCTCCTGGCCAACATAGATGGACAACAGCAACAGGAGAATGTGCCAAACACTGACAAAAGGAAGCTGGACATATCTCCCATAAGCTCTCCCCCAGCTATATACTGCTTCCAGTGGGTGTTAATTCCCAAATCACCATCAGCTGGAAGCCTAGCTTTCAGAATACCTAAGTTTATGTGAGACACTTGAATCAAACCACCTCATTATGAAAGTACAAGAAGAGAAGGCACAAATTGGGTTATCATCACAAAAATTTAGTCAGATTGTTCCTACTAACTCCTTCAATATGCGACAGATTTGGACTTGTACCTAAAAACATGAATGACTGGACAAGGCTTGGGAAGTATACTTTGGAGAAACACACCTGTACAATGTGCACACACATACATACACACAAAGAAGCAACTTCATTTATCTAGGAATGGGCTGCAAGTATTTGAAGAGTAACCTGAAAGATGTACCCTAAAATTAAAAAATAATAAATATGACTGCATGGAAATTGTAATTCTTTCTATGAGAAAAAATACATAAAGAAATTGAAAATCAAATGAAAAGTTGAAAAAGTAGAAAAGTAGTTGTAACATACATGCAGAGTAAACGTGTGTAATAGCCTGTACCTCAGCTTTCCATCTTTTCATAGATTGTGTGTGCTGACAGGATCTTTTCTGGTATTGAACGGGAATAATGGGTATAAAGAATATTGTAAGAGAAAACAAAGGTCAGGCAGTATCTACTGTCACTTTGGTATTCAAAATATGTTTCTTCTATTTTCTTGTCTTGATTAGAACAGCAAATGGTAATTATTCTATTTCTCTTGTCTGGGACATACTAATGCATAGACCTGTGATAAAATTCCAAATGTGGTGGTTTGAAAGAAATGTCCACAACAGGCTCATGCATTTTGAATTGTTGACAGCAGTTTGGAAAGGTTATGGGGCTTTGGAAGATGGAGGCGTGCTGGAGAAGGTTACCACTGAGGGAAGACTTTGGGGTAATGTAGCTTAGCTCCATGCCCAGTACTCAGACTACTTCCTTACTGCTGATGTGGAGATGTGACTCAAGCTTCCTGCTCAGGCTTGTTGTACTTTCCTGGCAAAGAAGAAACTTCCCCTCCAAACTAAGAGCAGAAATAAATCCTTGCCTTCCACAATCTGCTGCTGGCAGGGTATTTTATCCCAGCAACAAGGTGTATATGAACCAATAAAACAAAGGATAACAGTAAGTATACATGGAAAAATGTTCTCTATTCATAAAATGTGACATGAATAAAAGCTCTTCCTAATGCTGTATGATTTGGGGCAAGAATGTAATACTTATAATTTTTGCAACAATCTGATTGCTGTTTACACAAAGAAAATTATATTAATACTAAAGATTTCACATTATTAAGTTACAAATAACTACTGTGAACTTGCCTTGCCACTACCCTTCTATGTAAGGAGATAAATTCCTCTTAGCTGTGTGACTTTCCACTGAATATGTGCTTATGTACTAGCGGTGGTTTGAATGGAATGTCCCCATAATCTCACAGGTTTTGATTGTAGGGCTTTCAGCTGATGGCAGTTTGGGAGGCTGAACCTTGCCGGAGGAGCTGTGTTGTTAATGGAAGGCTTTTGGTTGTTATATTCCAGCTTCCCCCTTGCTGGAGCTGAGTTCCTCTTGCTTTCTGTCAGCATCTGTGGTCAGATGTGATGCTCTGCCATCTTTCCCCTGCCATAATAAAGCTTCCTCTCAATATTGTAAGCCAAAATATACCTTTTCCTCTCATTAGGTATTATTGATCAGGTGCTATGTCCTGACAATGCTAAACTACCAACCTTATGATAAGGAAATAATCAGTGGATATTTGATGCATGTCTAGAGAATTTTGAGGTCAAAAGAGTCAAGATTTTTTTTGCATAGACAGCAGATTGGCCAGATGTACAAACAGTACATCTAGATTTCACAAAACCTTTGCTATAGACTGATTCAATAAGGACAAACCTTTCCTGTCTAACTTAGAGATTTCAATAAATATGATTTTTGATATCTGAATATAAAGTTTGGCTTTGTCTTTTGTTGCATTCACTGTTTTGTGGGATTGCATCCAGATAACTTGACTGCACATAGATCTTATATGAGAAAAGAAGAGAGTTTATTATCCAAAACAATACTCTCAATATTTTATAGAGGTACAGACTCCATTATCAAATTGTCTTATCAACATGATATAATATAATCCTCTTGGAATTATAAAATGCATTGTTCAAAAAGTAAGAAATCTTGTTTTATAAAATATTTATTTATTTGAGAGAGAGAGGGAGAGAGAGAGAAGCAGAGTGAAGAAGAGGAAGCATAGATGCACCATGACCTCCTGCAAGCAAACTCCAGATGCATGAACCACTTTGTGCATATGGCTTCATGTGGAAACTAAGAAATTGAATCCAGGCTGTCAGGATGTCAGGCTTTACAAACAAGTGCTTTAAACTGCAGGGCCATCTCTTCAGGCATATATGATATGATATATGATATCAAATATATGATAATTTTTCAAGCTAAGGTCTTACCATAAACCCTGGCTGACCTGTAATATACTCTGTAGTCCCAGGCTGGCCTCAAACTCAGAGTGACCCTCCTACTTCTGCCTTCCTAGTGTTGATATTAAAGGCCTGCACCACCAGACCCTGCAAGAAATCTTTTTATTTATTTATTTTATCAGTTATGTACACAGTGTATACAGTCATGTTGGTACCATCGTTAGCCTGTACTTCCCCCCTTTGCAGGGACCCTCCTCGTTGGGTAATATGGGTGTGCATTGTGGGGTTAGCCATCAGTTATGGGTAAGAGGCAATGTGTCTGTGCATAATGACCCAACATGTGGCTCTAACATTCTTTCTGCCTCCTCTACCACAAATTTCCCTGAGCCATGTTGGGTTCATTTTAGGTCTGCTTCAGTGATGAAGTCTTGGGATGCTCTGGGTCTCTGGATATCTGTTTTGGTAGGAATTGAGTATTCTCTGTATCTATCTCCTTCAACAATGTTTGGCTGGATACATCTATATAAATGATTATCACTAAAGAAATTCCTAGAACTACACTCAAAGTGGCTTCCACATGGGAATAAGGGATGCATGAGGAACAATTTTCCTTGACTATCTTAGGCCACTCTAGGCATGAAGGAACCAAGTCAATACCAGCATTAGAGAAAAGAAGCATCTCATCTTTAATAAGCATTGCATACCTTGGTTATAGAACTGTGGTGAGAATCAAATGAGTGTTGCAAAGATTAAAGGAAATATGAGTCTTCATCGTAAGCATATTATTAATGCTATAATTTAATTATTTCACGAAAATATGAGAAAGTATAATCTTGGGATTCTCTGGTGCAATGGAGACAGTCTTTAGCACCCTCTGGTGAAGGAAAAATAGGAGACAGCCAGAATCTTTTTGGCAGTTTCAGTTAGACACAAGCTGTTGCAGTCCGGTTCGCATTGCTGGTAGAAATCACCCAACCAAGAGCAGCTTCTGGGAAAAAGAGTTTTATTTGGCTTACAGGCTCGAGGGGAAGCTCCACAATGGCAGGGGAAAACGATGGCATGAGCAGAGGGTGGACATCACCCCCTGGCCAACATAAGGTGGACCACAGCAACAGGAGGGTGTGCCAAACACTGGCATGGGGAAACTGGCTATAAAGCCCTTAAGCCCACCCCCAACAATACACTACACTCCCTCCAGGAGCATTAATTCCCAAATCTCCATCAGCTGGGAACCTAGCATTCAGAACGCCTAAGTTTATGGGGGACACCTGAATCAAACCACCACACAAACCCACAGAAAACCAATGCCACCTCTAGCTTAAATGGAACTCTTGGCAGGGATTGTACTTGTGTCTGACGGAGACTTAGCTGCAGTGCCCCCTGCTGTCTACAGTCTAGCATGCTATAGCCTTCACTACCCAGGCAGGCTGGCCTTAGATAATGCCTCTTCAAATCTGCAGACCATTTCCATACCTCAATCTGATGAAATAATACATTTTCAATCAACCATAAAGGCCGTTCCATCTCCTCCTACTCTCTCTGCATACCCTCTCTCTGGATGTCCTGTCATCTCTGCTCTGATACTCATGAGTGGATTCCCCTCTCACCTAACCTGGCTGGGTGGGTGGTGAGAGCTTCTTGGACTGGATTTTTTTTTTTTTTTTTGGTCTTGCCTCTGTTTTATAGTTTGAAGGCATTTCTCACCTTAATTGCATGTATGATTTTCTTCTGGTCCCTGAATATATCATGTGTGTGTTTCTCTTACACTCCAGATCTACCACATGGGTGCTTTCTCTAACTAGGCCTATTACCTGTGTAATTTATCTAAACTTGGGGTAACCGTGGTTATAAGTCTATTTACTATTCATTTCTCCTCTAAATTTCTTGGTCTCTGTTTTGATATTTTCTCTCTGCTATTCTTTCTTTAGCCATTCCTATTTGCCCCTTTAACTTTCTTCCATAGGGAAACCCAGGGTGGATACTGTGTGTGTTTCTTGTAAATCTCGCCACATATGTGCCTAAGTTTTATCTTCCACATGCTTGCAGTTCTACTCCAGTCTTTCCTTAGAGACTAACTTTCTCTTTAATGAATTTTATGAATGATGCAATGTTTTCCACATAAGTGCTTGTTTCCGGCTTCCCACATGCTTATGACTCTGCTCCAGCCTTCTTCCTAAGTCCCAATTAACCTCAAATAGAACCTGCAATTTATGATTTCTCTCTCAATAAACTTAGTAATTCATAATTTATCCTTATTGAATATGTCTTTACAATTATTTGTTACAGGTAGGACAGGACCAAAAATTGGGGTTCATAAATTTGGGAGAGACCTCTCTTGAGCCCAAAATCATGCATCACTAGCAGGAGGAAGATGACTCCCTGCATTAGTGGAAGTGGGTCACCACTGTCCCTCTGCTTAGCTCAGTGGACTAGGCTGCTCATGAATATTTGCCTTGTTTATGTTTTTACATTAATTTGATTGGTATTTCCTCAAAAGATTATTTGAGTTTCTATTTGGAATTCCTAACAGCCCCTTATGCACAATGACTATAGATGGGAACATGGAAGAATATGTGGCCTTAGATTTTGGAATCAGCTTGATACAATTTAGAAGTTATTCCAGTAGGATACATAAAGGACTTTAAAATCTTAACTCTAAAAGTACAAATAATCCAGCCAGTAGCTGGGTGAATGGACTGAGCAGATAGCTCTCAAAAGAATGAAAAAAAATCAATAAACAGGGAAGAAATTTCAACATTTTTTGTCAATCAAGGAACTGCAAATCAAAACTGTAATGAGATATGGTATCATCATCGGGAGAATGAGCAACAAATGCTGTTGATATGGGGCTGATTGAAGGGATTACACACTCCTAGTGAGACCAAGTTAGCACAGTCACTATGGAAATCAGTGTGAAGATTCTTCAAAATACTGCAAACTGAACAACCAGCTGCTATAGCCACATACCCTTCCTGAGTACCAATAAAGTTAGCATACACAAGAGATGCGTGCACACCCGTGTTTATCATGGCGCTTACTATTCACAATATGTAAGTCACAGAATCAGGCTAAGTACCCATAAGCACATGGATGGTTAAAGAAAATGTAGTATACATACATGGTGGAATGGGATCTAGTCACAAAGAAGAACAAAACTGTCATTTCCAAGAACATGGACAGATGAAATAAACCAGACTTAAAAAGTTATTGCATGTTTCCTCTCACATGGAGAATTTAGATTTTAAAATAATGTGTTGAAAGTAGAGGGGATACTATTTGGAAAGAACAAGGGAACCAGTGTCGAGGGGGAAAAGTTAATAAAACAGGGTAAATATGATACACGTACATTGCATACAAAACAATTATTTTGAATAAAAATAACTATAGAGAAGTGTAACATGGATGAACATTTACCCTGATGGTAGCGTGCTTTGAAAAATGTAACAATATTACTGGAATTCACTTAAAGTATTACAAAGTGACAATTCTGAAGAGTAGCATGTCACAGATAAGTTTCAGTGTCTTTAAAAATATTTATTTATTTATTCATTTGAGAGAGAGAAGGTGTGGAAAGAGGGAGAGAGGCAGTGTGAGAAAGAGAATGGATATACCAGGGCTTCTAGCCACTGCAAACTGCAGATGCATATGCCACCTTGTGCATCTGGCTTATGTAGGTACTGGGAAATTGAACCTGGGTCCTTTAGCTTTGCTGGAAAGCACCTTACCACAAAGCCCAGTTTTAGTTTCTTAGCCATTCATAAATATCATTATTTTATTCTTCTACCCATAACATATACTGTGAATTTTATGCTTATATTAAATATGAAATATATGGTTTAAATTTATAAAGGCCAAAATTCTTATTTGCATAAATTTTTAGGGATTTTCTTCAGAAACTGTGTCATATTCTTTTATAAATGGGGGCATGAATCAGGACACATTTTGAAATATTCCTGAGATTGTTAAAGTAGTTGTATGAGTCATGATGCGTTAAAATAGCCACAAAAGCATAGTTTATAGCATTTCTTTAGAGATTGAGTGAGCATGCCCTCTCAAGGTTGAGGTGAGATGAAGATGTTTTGAGTATGTAATTTATGGTCTAGCCAGAGGGCCAAGGCACCTTGGTTATTGGTGGCACAGACACAAGTCATAGATATGGAAATGGGTAGTTCATAAATTCTCCACAAAAAGAAGTCAAAATGTTCTGTGCAATTTCAAATACAGTGTCATTTATTACTCTGCTGGTGCTCATATTTACAATTTATTTTTGTGTCTAGAATCATACACAAAATAAAAAGGTTACTAACAAACATAGTTCATTAATGAGTGATTTACAGCATTCTCATTCTTCCCAGGCTTCTGGGATAAGCTCATCGTTAAACTAGGTTCATTCTCATATGTATCCCAGATATTGAGGTTACATTAAATAACGTATAAATAACAATAGAGATTATACCAAATGTAAAAGTAACACATATGTACTCTGGACTCAGAATGACATCTTGGTGAATACAGGAAATCATTGTGCCTGTCCTCTTGAAAACAGAAGAGCTAAGTGAAGTAGTGTAAGGGCGGTGGTGATATGAATTTTCCCCTTTCATGCTTTATATGCACAATGAAGTGATTCGGATATTGTGACTGTTCTTTATTCAGATGCCTGGCTATATCTATTTGTGTTCTCCATTGAAATAGACTCTCATGACAGAGGCTATTTATTTCTACAAGATAAAAGCTGCAATATGAGTGAGTGGTTTGTAATTTCTATAGTACTCTTTTTCACCATAACCTATTAGTATCTTATTCCAAGTTCTACTTCTCACTCTTTTGACATGGCACAAATTACTTTATCCTCTTCCTCAACTTAGCTCTTCTTCTGTGGGATAAGAATACTTAGCTCTACTTATCTCAACAGGAAATGTGTTTTATTAAAGCCCTACTAGCTTTTTAAAGTATTCAATGGTACTTTTGGTGGTACATGCTATACTGTGGCACTTGGCATCAAATATTCTTTTAGAAATTTTTATAAATTTCTGTCTTACAAGTGTGCTTTTCAAGGACAAATTAAAAGTACTCACTCAGCTACCAAAGACAAAACAGCATTTGTTCTCAAAACAGATGATCCTAAGCAGGTTCCTTCTAAACAATGGTAAATATTAGGCTCATCCATGTACTACACCCTCCCCCTGGCCCCTCCTTGTTGAGGTATATGAGTCATGCATTGTGGAGTTAGCCTACAGTTATGGATAGGAGAAATGTCTCTGCATATCATGACCAACATGTAGCTCTGACATTCTTTCCAACCCCTCTTCCGCAAAATTTCCCTGAGCCATGTTGGGTTTATTTTTGGTCTGCTTCAGTGTTGAGGTGTTGGGGGCCTCTGGGTCTCTGGATATCTGATATGGTAGGAGCTGATTGTTCTCTGTGTCAATCTCCTGAACTCTTGTGCTGGTACCCAGTTCACCAAGAGAATAGCACCCTTGCTTGTTTCGCTGATTATTCTTAGTTTCAGCTGAGGCTATTTTGAGGTATGATGGGATGGTTCTTTCCTTAGGATCTGCGTTTCTCTGAAAAACAGAAGCAGATTCTCCAATGGAGAGTATACTTAGCACCAGACAAATGGGATAATCCTTATTCTTCTTATAGAGAATTTAATAGGTGTAGGCTCTCTTGTAGTCCATGATTGATGATAGCTTGATAATGGATAGTGAGCTCATGTTTGGCTATGGTTCTGACTTGTTTTCCAGCTCTAGCTATGGGTCTCTTACCACTGAGTGGATCAGTTAGCCAAATCAAGAGCAGTTGGTTTCCCACCATGGCTGTGCACCACCATTGCACTTGTGTGTGCATCACAACAGGTTATTTGCTGCTAAGTAGGTTAGACCATGAGTTGCTTGGACAAATATTGGTCATTTTCCTCCAGTTGCCCATGTAGCACCTTCTGGCACTAGACCACACTGACTGACTGGGGACTGATTCTCTTCCAGCTTCCAGCCATGGCATTCCATTTTATGTGTCAACTGCATATGGTGTCTTCAGCAGTAGGGTCTTACCACTAACCTTTGGTGGATCATCAAGTACTCTGACAGAAATCTGTCTTTCTTTTAGGAAACCTTGTAGGTCTCTCTGATCAAAAGCTCATTGTGGATGAAAGCCACATGCTAGTACTGGGATTTACAGGTCAGTGTCCACTAAGGAAAGGGAGAAAAAGATAACTAATATAAAATAGTTACAGAGAAGAGAGATATTGAAAGAGAGAGGGAGAGAAGCTGTAGAAGATTAAGGTCAGTCTTCATCATACCCTCTCCGGTGTCTTGTGGCTCAGGTATTCTCTCTAAGGGCCTGGTGAAGGTTCAACCATTTGGTCTGTCTTTTAGGAAGTAGAATTTTATGGTACCATTGCCATTTGGGTCTAGATTGGTGTTTCCGACCCCTCCATTGCCCTCCCCTCCCTCCCCACCCCTCCTAATGTCTAGTCCACGAGATGCTTGCTGGGTATGTAAGGCATCTTGGGTAGATTCAGGTTAGGTGCTATAGATGAGTGAGACTATGCAGCGATTCTCTTTCTGTGATTGGGTAAATTCACTGAGAATGATCTGTTACAGGTTCAACCATTTTTCCTCAAATTTCATTGTGTCATTTTTTTTTCTTACTGCTGTATAGAATTCCATTGTGTAGATCTACCACATCTTAGTTATCCATTCTTCTAGTGGTGGTCATCTGGGTTGATTCCAGCTATTAGCTATTATGAATTGAGCCAATATAAACATGGCTGAGCAAATCTCTCTGGCCTGTGGTTTGAAGGTTTTGTGGTAGATTCCCAGTAAGGGAATAACTGGGTCTGTTGGTATCTATATGGTTAGCTTTTTCAGGAGTCTCCATATTGCTTTCCACAGTGGTTGTACCATCTTACATTCCCACCAACAGTAGATATGTGTTCCTACTTCTCCACATCATTGCCAGCATTTATTTTCTTTTTTTTTTTTTTTTTTTTTTTTGATGTTTGCTATCCTTACTGGGAAAAAGTGGAATCTCGTAGTTGTTTTAATTTGCATTTCTTGGATGATTAGGGATGTTGAACATTTTCTTAACTGTGTATTTGCCAGTTTGATCAAGCAAAAAAAAAAAAAAAGAAAGAGATGCTTCAAATTAACAGAATTCAAAGTGAAAAAGGAGAGATCACAACAGACATAAGTAAAATTGGGAGAATCATCAGGACTTATTGCAAAAACATCTACTCCACAAAACTGGATAATGTGGAGGAAATGGATAAATTCCTGGATGCATACCATCTGTCATAACTAAACTCAGAGCAGATTAATCTCCTAAACAAACCTATCACACTCATGGAGACTGAAAAAGTAATAATAAAAAAAAAAACACCCCAAAAAGAAGAGTCCAGGACCAGATGGCTTCTCAACTGAATTCTATCAAGCCTTCATGGAAGAACTCAAACCAATCTTCCTCAAACGGTGCTACACAATTGGAGAACAGGGAAAGCTACCCACCTCCTTCTATGAAGCTAGTATCACCCTAATTCCAAAACCAGGCAGAGATGCCACAAGAAAATAAAACTACTGGCCTATTTCCCTGATGAACTTATATGCAAAGATTTTTAACAAAATCCTTGCAAACCAAATCCAACAACATCTCAAAAGCATTATCCACCTTAATCAAGTGGGATTCATCCCAGGAATGCAGGGGTGGTTCAACATATGGAAATCTTTCAATGTAATACACCACATAAACAAGGTTAAACACAAAAAACACATGATAATATTGATAGATACAGAAAAGGCATTTGACAAAATACAATATCTCTTCATGATTTGGTTCATACCTTAACATAATAAATGCAACATACAAAGCTCCTAAGGCAAAAGTGGAGAGAGACTAGAGGAATTCCCATTGAGATCAGGAACAAGACACGGTTGTCCATTCTCACTTCTGTTCTTTTATAAAGTACTGGAAGTCATAGCTCAAGCAATAATTCAGGAGAAAGAAAGAAAAGGGAGACAATTTGGAAAGGAGAAAGTTAAGTTAGCTCTATTCTACTTGCTAAACCCTCTTTTTGATATATATAGCAGGTACAGACATTCTACCAGTATGTGGGCTGTTAATTGATTCAGTTGACAGTTTCCTTGGCTATAAAATAGCCCTTCAGTTTCATAAGATTGCATTGGTGGGTTGTTTGCCTTATTCCTTTGGCTAACAAAGTCTTATTCCAAAAATCTTTCCTTATGCCTACATCATGGAGTGTTATTGCTACTGTTTTCTCTAGTTATTTCAGTTTCAGGTCTTATATTGAAGTCTTTGAGCCATTTGGAATTGATTTTTGTGCAGGGTGAGAGGATCTAGATTCAGTCTTATACATGTGGCT
This sequence comes from Jaculus jaculus, assembly GCF_020740685.1. NCBI lineage: Eukaryota > Metazoa > Chordata > Mammalia > Rodentia > Dipodidae > Jaculus > Jaculus jaculus. The sequence continues at coordinate 86,561,472 of NC_059105.1, read as the reverse complement.
ATCTAGTTTCTGCAGCATCATTTTAAAATATTTTTTATTTATTTGAGAGCAACAGACCCAGAGAGAAAGACAGATAGAGGGAGAGAGAGAATGGGCGCGCCAGGGCTTCCAGCCTCTGCAAACGAACTCCAGATGTGTGCGCCCCGTTGTGCATCTGGCTAATGTGGGACCTGGGGAACCAAGCCTCGAACCGGGGTCCTTAGGCTTCATAGGCAAGCACTTAACCACTAAGCCATCTCTCCAGCCCAGCAGCATCATTTTTAAAATGTTGTCTTTTCTCCAGGGTGAATTTTTGGCCACTTGTCAAAGATTAAGTAACTGGTTATTTGAACTCATACACTCTAATCTAATCTAATCTAATCTAATCTAATCTAATCTAATCTAATCTTTCTATTCTATTCTATTCTATTCTATTCTATTCTATTCTATTCTATTCTATTCTATTCTATTCTATTCTATTCTATTCTGTTCTATTCCATCCCTTCCCATCCCCTCCCATCCCCTCCCATCTCCTCCCTTCCCCTCCCTTCCCCTCCCTTCCCTTCCCTTCCTTTCCCAATCCTGTCCTACCAATATTATGTCCTTTTTAAAAAAATTTGTGTCAGTACCATACTGTTTTCATTACTATGGCTTTCTGAAGGAAGACAGAAATATTTTTCTACTGAGAACAGTTTTTGGCTGAGTTCTTTTGTGCTTCCATGGGAATTTTAAGTTTCTTTTCTCCTTCTGTTAAGAATATTGTTGGAATTTTTATTGAAATTGTATTGAATCTGCATATTGATTTTTGTTAGGATGACCATTTTCATATTAATCCTTCAGATCCATTTTTTCGTTATTCCTTACAGTAGAAAAAATTTCGTCTTCAGAAAATTATTTCTAAGCATCCTGTTTGATTTCAGCAGAAGTACCTATATCTGTAATAAAGGTTTTTCTGGGTGAAAGAAGGAAGGAAAACTGTTTGTAGATACTGCGACTACTATGTGGTGGCAAAATGTTTTGCATCAGATGTTTTGAAGAGTAGTTGGTTTTAATGAGTAAAGGTAAAATGAGGGCTGTAATGATGGATTAGCATTTCAGGTGCTTGCCTGGGAAGTCTAAGGACCCAGGTTTGATTCACCAGTACCCCTGTAAACCATATGCACAAGTTGGTGCATGCATCTGGAGTTTATTCAGGCATGTCCATTCTCTCTGTCTGCCACTCTCTCTATAACATAAATAAATAAAATATTTTTAAAAAGATAGAATCAGGAAATTTTTGAATCACACTCTCATAGTAAATATCAAATGTGGCTATGTCATTTTTATTAATATTTCTGAGTGTATTAATTAACATGGTCTTTCAGGTGGACTAAGAGGATCAGGCAAAACAGAAGGGTATAATTCTATGTAATTGGATGGGCATCATGTACCTTGAGTTAAGCCAGGAGAAAGAGCTATGCTGTTTATGCTACAATGAAACAAATATGGCTTGAGACTTAGTTCAGTGGTGAGGCATGTGTCTAGCATATCTGAGGCCCTGGGCTTGATTCACCAAGTAACATTAAACTCTTTTAGTTTTATTATTTTGATAAATTTACTAATAAAATAGCAAAAGCCAAAAACACAAATGATGTGATTGTTCAAGATATTAATAAACTCTCAGCTGGGTGTGCTGGTGCACACCTTTAATCCCAGCACTCGGGAGGCAGAGGTAGGAGGATCACCATGAGTTCAAGTATACCCTGAGATTACATAGGTGAATTCCAGGTCAGCCTGGGCTAGAGTGAGACCCCCCCTCGAAAAACCAATAAATAAATAAAGATATTAGTAAACTCTCAAGCCTATTGAGATAGAAACAGAAGATTCTGGAGCCCAGAAAAGTGTTGATTCCAAAACAATTCCAATTCCTTACCCTAGAGTAGACATTTTTTTCTCACTTGATAAGAGGTCTATTCCTTGGTTCATGATCTTTCAAGAATTTTGGCTCCATGAACTGAAGTTACTTTTCTCCTACCCTTCTTGGCTGAGTCTGAACAAGAGAACAATGGAGAACACTTAAATTTGATTACTGGATCTTTATAATCTTTGGGCATTGTTGTATGAGGACATAATTCCTGAAGCCATTTTTAGCCATCTGGAGATGATGAAAGGTGATTTTATAATTGAAGTCAGCACACAGACTTATAGAGTAAAAAGGTGAAAAAAAATCAATCCTTATTTTTTCCATCCCTGGGTCTTTTCTGATGTTATTACAACTTAGAATTGTCAAATCTAGGAATATCATAATTATTTTGCTATACATTATAATATTAAAATATTCCCAGTGTTTAAGTCAGTTGATCAAGATCCTATGTTACTTGCATATGAGAAAACATCCTTACTAATACTATAATTGGAAATTATTTGCAAAATGAATTAACAATTTGATATACTTTGGGATATCTTCCTGGGTGGATAAGTTGCTTATAAAATGAATGAATAGATGAGCAAATGAGTACCTCAGGTATTTTAGCTCTACATTAAAAAAGATAGCGTGATTTATTTTATTTCATTATTTCTTATTAATAATATATTTTGTATGGATACATCCTGTCTGGCATCATCTTTTCCCTCTTCCCTGCCACCATTCTGCACGAGGCCCTCCTCAGTTGGATTTCTAATATTCCCTATGGGGTTATGTGCACAAGTCAGTTATTGGGGTGAGGCAGTGCCTCTGGGCATGACATCTCAACCTGTGACTCTTACAATCTTCTGCTCCCTCTTCTGCAAAATTCCCTGAGCCTTGGTAGGTATGTTGAGTATCCATAGGGTCTGTCTCCTCCATCCTGGTGTTGCTTGTCAGGCTCTTCATGGTGGCAATATTCTTGTTCAGCTCCCCGCCCCCCTTCCTCTGTGGTTTAGCCTGGTCTTTGACTGAAATGCAAGGAGTGGTTTAGCTCCTTGTGTCTCAATACCTTGTGAAAAAGAAAATCAGATTCTCCAATGCATAGTAAGCCAGCATAAGTTAAATTGGATAAACATTATTAATTTAGGAAGAGTTTGATGGATTCAACATCTCTTTTGGCCAAAGAGTAGTGGGAGCTTAACACTGGAGAGCATAATCTTTGTCTCCATAGGATTCAGACCTGATTCCCAGTTTCAGATATGGCTTACTTTCCACTGAACAGATCTCTTAACTAATCAGAAAACCACTCATTATCCACCAAAACTGTGTGCCACCATTGCACTGGTATGTATGTCTTTTCAGGTTGGTTGTTTCTGAGTACCTTAGACACCTGCTTGCTCAAACCAATGTTGGCCACTATGCCCCAGTACTTCATGTAGTGCTGCCCTACGGTAGGTGGGGTATCTGTCTGAGGACTGGCTCTCTTCTGGATTCCAGACAGGCCCTTCCATGTTCTGTGCCAGTAGCATATAGTGTCTTTAGCAGTAGGAACTTGCTTTTCACCTCAGGTGGGTAAACAAGTGCTCTGACAGAAGCCTGTCTTATTTTGGGGACCTCATAGGTTTCTCTCATCAGTAGTTCAATGTGGATAGCATATATTTCTTATACTGTGAGTTATATGTCATAGCCAAAGATTTTCAAGGTTAGGCTTCATTCCACCATCTTCAGGTTGTAGGCTTGAGAGTCAAGGAATCTAGTAGCTTCTCAGTTCATCTCCTTTTAAGGCACTCCCTTTATGCTGCTGTTGAGGATTATATCTTTTAATCTACCTCGGAGAGAAAGGTTTCTATGGAACCAGTTCATTTTGGGTTTAGCTTTTTTTTTTTTTCTTCCCACCTTCCTCCCCTCCACCCCAAACCCTTCCATCCATGTAGACTTTTCCACAAGTTGCCTACCAGGCATGCCAGTAATTCAAGCTGATCCAGGTTAGGAACTGCAGATGAATTAGAGTAAGTGGGGTTTGTCGTTCTGTGATTTTGTTTGTTCACTGAATAGGATCTGTTCTAAGTTCATCCATTTTTCTATAAATTCCATTGTATCATTTGTTTTCTTACTGTTGAGTAACAATCCATTGTGTATATGTACCAAAAATTCATTACCCATTCATCCAATGATGGGTACCTGGGTTGCTTCTAGTTCTTAGTGATTATGAATTCAGAAGCTATAAACATGGTTGAAGAAATATCTCTGTAGTAAAGCTTGGAGCATGTATTAGTCAGGGTTCTCTAGAGGAACAGAACCGATAGAATGAATTGTGTTAAAAGGGAATTTATTGGATTAGCTTATGGCAGTCCAACAAAAGCAGGTTGCAGACCTGAGAGTCAAGGAACATAGTAGCTTCTCAGTTCATGAGGTTGGATGCCGTAGCAGTCCGGCTCTGGCACTGAAGGCCTGGAGGGGCCC